>NW_027098444.1:0-40000 GCF_019320115.1 Miscanthus floridulus | reverse complement strand
CATGCGGCCCTCCACCGCGCCCGCCCGAGGTGAGTTCTCTCGGCTTTCGTCGTGCATGGTGAAACGGCGTCAGTGAGGGCCCATGCATGGTTGGGGTCTTTTGCTGCTTGTCGTCCATAGCGAAAGAGCCATCAGCTGCTGTCGTCGTCTTGGCTCCTTCTCCACATGGGGCAACGGCATCAGGGAGGAGACAGCGGATCGGAGCACTGGCTGGCCAGAATGGGAGCTAGACGCTATCTGAAACTTAGTTATCTGAAACTTGCTATCTAAAACTTTGTTATCTGAAACTTAGCTAGCTGAAACTTGCAACATCACGACATCACGCACCGACACCGCCCCGGCCCACCTCACGTCGTCGTCGTCAGCACACCGGCCCGCCTCACGTCGTCGTCGTCAGCACACCGACCACCACGCCGACACGTATATATATGTCATTTGTATTCATATGCATGTATATATACGTCGCGGAGCATCGCCGCCCTCGTTCGCCCATGCGTTTCTATGTATACAGTGGAGCACCGCCGCCCTCGTTCACCCATGTGTACAAACATATATACGGCGGAGTGGAGCACCGCCACTCTCATCACACCGCCCTCTCTCGCGGCCTAGTCGATCAACATTCGTATTACGTGTCGGCATACGATATATTGTAGTTAATAAAGTGACTATGTTTAGTTTAAGATATATGATGAATGACTACATGGTTCACATGGTACATAGGATCACAACATCACGCACCGACACCGCCCCGGCCTGCCTCATGTCATCGTCGTCAGCACGCCAGCCCGCCTCACGTCGTCGTCGTCAGCACACCGGCCACCGTGCCAACACGTATATATACATCATTTGTATTCATATGCATGTATATATATGTCGCGGAGCACCGCCGCCCTCGTTCGCCCATGCGTTTCTATGTATATGGTGGAGCACCGCCGCCCTCATTCACCCATGTGTACAAACATATATACGGCGGAGTGGAGCACCGCCACTCTCGTCACACCGCCCTCTCTCGCGGCCTAGTCGATCAACATTCGTATTATCGTTATCGTTAACGCTAAACAATCACACTAGGGTGAATTGCGTCGGTGACTAGGGTGAACCGCGTTGTTGATGTCACCGACGTGGTTCGCCCTAGTCACTGACGCAATTCGCCCGTGGCCATTTATGTATAGCCCTAATTCACCCTAGTACCGACGCTGTTCGCCCTAGTGTGGCGAATCGTGTCCATGACCGAGGGGCAAGATTTAATAATGCATATTGTTCATAGATTTTACGCATGTAAGCAAAGATTTGACGTACTATATATTGGTTTTGTTTTTTGAAGCTAGATGGCTGACTCGAGAAACATGGATGAGGAGGAGTTGATGATGAATTTGATCAACACTGGGACTCAAGTTGCCGGCGATGATGGTGCTAAAAATAACGTGCAAGAGGATGCAGATGACGGGAGTCAGTACTTAGCTCTTGAACAAAATGAGCAACAACATATTGGCCAAGTATATATTTTTTATTATTAGCTATATATATTATCATATGTCTTATGTGTGCTCATGACATTAAAAATAATGTTTATGTTTTGTAGCCCTCTGGATCGACATCAACACCTACAACGAAGAGTAAAAATGTTCGAGGTCCCAAAAAGCCATTGGAGGGCCGCTTCATCATCTCGGAGTTCAATGTGGATACAGGCGAACTAGGGGGGGCAAATAAAATGAAATTCGTGCACCACTGTGGTTACCTTGTATGGGACCGGCTCCCGATCAGTACCCACGAATGGAAGAAGAAGACCAATGCTCCTCATATCAGTTTTGTCTCCGATCATGACAAGATGTTAATTTGGAATGATGTCTTGGAATATTTCAAGCTCCAAATAGATGGTTATGATGATATAATAGATGGTGATGAATTGAAGGAGCGAGTTAGGGATTGGGCAATGAAGAAGATGGCCACCCAGTTTCAGACTTGGAAGAAATACCTATACACGACATATGTCAAGAAGAAGATAGCACCAGATTTTACTGTCCTAGGCCCGATCTCAAAGCAGAGGCCCTATTGGGATGAGTTTGTACAGTACAAGACGTTGGAAGAGGGTGTGAGTCGAGTGATAAAGAACCAACGTAATGCCCAACAGAAGACATACCACCATAACTTGGGATCAGGTGGCTACCCGACTGCCATTAAGAAGTGAAACAAAATGGAAGCAGACCTTCTTGCCAAGGGTATCACACTAGAATCACTCGAGTGGGGAGAGCGTGCAAAGAATTGGTTTTTCGCTCATGGGGGAACACTGGACCAGGAGACAGGGAAGTGCGTTTATGGCGCAAGACTGCAAGAAGCAGTAGAAAGATTGTTTTATGCTCAGAGAGCTACTGCTAGTGGTGCGTTCAGGCCCAACAGAGAGAAGGATGAACTGACATACGCCATCAGGACTATTGAACACGGTGGCTGAACTAGAGGCAAAGGAAGTGTCTAGTGGGAGCATGGATTCCCTCAGGACAGACCTTCCTACAGAAGCCGTCAGAGAAAGAAGGAAGAAGAGGCACAGCGGCTCCAGAGGTTGGAGGAAGCGGTGCGTGAAGCACAGGAGCGGGAAAAAAACCTTGAAGCGAGAATGCAGGAGGAAATCAGAAGGCAAGTACAAATAGCAGTGAGTGCAAGCAAGC
Source organism: Miscanthus floridulus (assembly GCF_019320115.1). NCBI lineage: Eukaryota > Viridiplantae > Streptophyta > Magnoliopsida > Poales > Poaceae > Miscanthus > Miscanthus floridulus. The sequence goes on along the minus strand of NW_027098444.1, from coordinate 37,337 downwards.
AGACATCAGAGCCAGGAATCAACATTAGCCAATCTGTTCAGTTGAAAAGCAGCTGCTCTTCCACAGAGATACCAAATCAAGGGGACACAGGACTGCGCTTCCCTGTGGATGACATCACTGAACCTTGTATATCGTGTGAGCTACACATTCCGAAGGGGAATTCCACAATCAAGGTGGCTATTGGTCTTGTTAATCCTATCGACTGAACCAAGACACCAAGGATTCATGGGAATATAATCCAAGAAGGATATGCTACCATCTCGGTAGATAAAGCTGAAAAAGGTTTTAGTGATTTGCCTCTTGACATTCCTGGAGGTGATGGCGAGAAGACTCTAGGAGAAGCAGAGAAGGCATTCATTCTATGGCGCAAGCGCTACATCATCATTCCCGGGATGTCGCCTCCACCTCCTCCTGAACTACCTCACCATAGGTGTGGATGAAAACACTACATCATTAATTTATATTGGCTTAAATAATTAACAATCTGCTCATAATAATATATCATTCCTTTTTTTAGCAGATCCTCCCCCAACCTAAATCCAATTGTTCAATCGCCAGATCATCATAGTGCTCTGTACGATGACAATGTGTTAGAAGGCGAGGCTGCATCCACACCATCTCCAAGGAGGTCTCCAACGCCGCAGCCGCCACCTCCAAGGAGGTCTCCAACGCCGCTGCCGCCACCTCCAAGGAGGTCTCCAATGCCTCCCCCACCCCCGCCTACTAAGAAGCCAAGTACTAGCAAGAGGCCAGTCCCGCAAACGAAGAACTAGTCCTCGCCGGCAAAGAAAGCCACCGTGAAACCAAGGGCTATTCCCAAAATAATATCTGAAGAGAAGGAAGAAGTAACTGATGCATATAAAAAAGATATGTCCAGATTCTATGACAAACTTAAAAAGAATCAAGAAGCAAGGAGAAACCCAGAGAAACCATACTTCTTCGTAGCTCCAGCTATTCTAAGAAAAAATGTGGCTTCTTACTAGCAACAACAGCGGGAATCTTGTAAGCCGTCCAAATCAACGTTAACGGACTATGACCGCACTCTCACCAAGTCAATTGAGGTGGCACAGAAAAAGAAGCGGGTAGGGAAAGGAGTTGCACAACTCAGACAACAATCGCACCAATCAGTCCCCCCGCTAGTTGTTGGTAATGAATATGGTTCGAATTTAGGATTAATGCATCAGACAAACATACCTCCGGATATCGATTTGGATCACCTTGGTGAATTTATTGAAGAGACTGATCTCGACCTTTACCAGATGTTTGGTGATGGAAACATTGAGAGTGCGACGGAGGTTGATATTTGGAAGAAAAAATTTGTACTAGGCCAGAGTCTATACAACCCTCAAGCCTTATGTGATCTGGGGACGCAAATGTACCTGCTAAACAAGTGGTACATGCAGGCGTCTACCGGTGGAGACTTCTGCGTTGGTGTCAGAATTAGAGACGAACATTGGTTCCGTGGCGATGATGTTATGTATGTTGACTTTGCAGAATTTCATCAACTATGCCACCTGACCTCTCTGGACAAAGTTATCATTAGCTGCTATTGCCTGTAAGTAATAATTCTTTCGATCTATTATTAAACTCATCATATGTGTGTATATGCATATAAATTATCCTAACAAGTACTATATATATGCAGATTTACAATGACAGAGCTCAGAAAGGAAGGCTGCAATGAAATTGGTTTTGTTGATCCCCATATAGTATTCAAAGACCTAGTTACTCCAAAGACTAATTGGAAGTCTGAGTCAGAGAGTAACCTCATGAACTTCTTAGTGAACCAACGCCACAAGAAGGATATACTCTTTTCCTACAACTTCAAGTGAGTGTTAATAATGTCGATCATCCTTAATGGCTCATATGTTGATTCTAGTTAATTAATGAGTGTTATGCGTTATATCCTATAAACACATACAGTAATCACTGGATATTGATGGACATTGATCTGGTGAAAAGTCACTTGATAATCTATGACTCGATGAGAAAACCACAACAAGACTACCAAGATATGATAGATATTATCCAAAGGTAATTTCGGTATCTCTAGCAACTATATATACACACAAACATGATGATTAACTATATCTGATGACGTGGCAAATTTTTTATTGGGCAGTGTTTGAAAAACCTTTATTGAGAAGCAACACATGGGAAAATGCAAAGCGCCACTGAATGTAATCCCTTTGAAAGTAAGTCCCCTAAATCACATCATCTTTATTAATTAAACATATAGCTTTCACCGGATCACCAGATTGGATGACAAATCTTTTTCTCGTAAAGTGGTGTCTGAGGCAGAAACAGGGGAACAACTACTATGGTTACTATGTTTGCAAGTTTATCAAGGTGGTCTCCCAAAGAACTCCTACAGAGAGACTCAAAGTACGTTAAAAATACACTATATATTTATTTAATTATTATTATTGATTGTGTTACTATGTCTTTATATATATATATATATGTATGTATGTATATTAATTTATTTTCCTTTAATTCAAACCTGTAGGCTCGATGGTTGGAGGAAAAGGTCATACGGCAAGACCAAATCAAAGCAATTCAAGAGTCTATAGCCGGATTTTTTAATGAGCAGGTCATCGATTCCAAGGGCGAGTTCTACTTCAACCCAACACTGCCATGGAAGCCAAGCTAGAGGATGAAAGGAAACTTGTTATATCACAACAACTGTAATGCAATCTTTTGTAATATATGCACATAAAATAATATAATGTAAAATACACATATGCATGCATGCATGTAAATATATATATATGATGCATGCATACATATATATATATATATATATATATATATATATATATATATATATATATATATATATATATATATATATATTTCTATGCTCGAATTGTGTGGTTTAATACGTACATTGTGCTTGAACCGAAACATACTATACGCGCGTATAAATGTATAATTAGCAGCGTACAATACGACTTCGAAAACCTATTTTGAAAAGAAAACAAAAAAATGAAAAGAAAAGAAAAAAGAAAAAAAACCTTTAGTCCTGGTTCATATTACCAACCGGGACTAAAGGGTGCCGGCCTCGTGGCATGTCAGGAGGCACCTTTAGTCCCGGTTGGTGTTATCCACCGGGACTAAAGGTCCCCCTTTAGTCCCGGTTCTTGACCCGGGACTAAAGGACCCCTTTAGTCCCGGATGCTTGCTCCCGGGTGGAGAACCGGGACTAGAGGGGGTTCCCCACCAGGAGTAAAGCTCTGTTCTCTACCAGTGAGTGTATGTCTAGGTGCATAGCAAAAGCTATGTAGAAAAAAACAAACAACTTATAATTTAAAATTGAGGGAATAGAACTAAGGGTGGAACTTCCTTACAACCAACCTGGGCCACACCACCTCCTTGTCATCCGGCATGTCCACTAGTGGTGTTTGGTTAGGTTGAAAATAGCCAGATAAATCTAACAAAACCCACTGAAAATAGCTAGATAAATCTAACAAAACCCACTGACTATTGATATCGAAACACTATTATTTGAGAGTTTTCAGGTGAAAGCTCATTGTAGTGGAAGTGGAGCCAGATCAAGGTATAGGTGATTGCAGTCTATATGTGTAGGCTTAACATGAATTATGGAATTTGATGTATTTCAATGTCTTTGCTTTAATGAGTGGACAATACATAATAAATATTTTTTAGATTAAAATTCCGATAATCTCAAATTTATGTGAAAGGAAATCTATGTACCATGTTTGTTGCAGTCTAGATGGGCCATGAAATCTAAAGTCTGCATGGGCTAGAATCTTATTAGACATAGATAGTAAATGTGGATACATTTAGTATCTATAACAATTTAAAATTGCTTATCTCTGTTATTTTTTGAGATACTCTGTGATATCTACTAGGCTGTGATAGGTTTACCGATTACTCTATATGTTAGTTCTTGTTGTGGTCTATGTGTCGTGATGTTATGAATCTATGTTTTAGCTTACCAATTTTGTTCTTATTAGTACTTGCAATTTTTCTATCCATATTTTAAGTTGAAACTCTAATGCTTATTGCAACTATTATTCAAAAGTATCATTTCATATTTTATTACAAAGTAGATTCTAGGTCTTAGACCACTCTTAGTTACTATAATGACATAAACATTCGTTCAATGTTTTGGAGGTTAAAGGTTCTCTATCAAAAAAATATTCATTACTCATGCTGCATGATAGCACACATCGTGTATGTTTACTCTGAACTAGTCTAAAATATACGACGGTGCTAGAAGTGGATATTTAGAAGAATATGTAGGAATACTTTATGGCTATTTGATTCCGTAATAGTGGATGTTGGTAGTCTAGTAATTTGATGATATATTTTATAATGGAAGAGGTAGGTAAGCTACATTTAAATTTAAATGGTTATCTAGATTATCTTTGGTAATGACATATGTGTGTGGTCTACATGTAAATTTTGGCGGTTACTTTAGTTTATATTTTGCAATGGGATAGGTGGGTAGTTTAGATCCAAATTTAGGAGGGCTTTCTTTGTGTTATTTTTCATAACGGCATTTGTGGATAACATCTTAGAAAACAAAACAGAACCAACAACAATTGATGTCAATGGTGATTAGAGTCTATTGAATCGATGGTTGAATATTTATATTTTATTTTTTAAAAATAGACTTCTTATTTTCCAGCATATCTCAAGAGGATTAACATGGACCTCTAATTAGTAATAATGAGATTCGGTATCATCTCTCAATAGCAGTCTCACAAATATCCAGTCATTATAATTATCATAGTTTGAATTTTCAACACCTTCCAGATTTGCATATAAGAATTCTAACATCAGAGGGAAGGAGAAAACATATAATATGGGATGTTCAGGTTGCATTTTTCTGTAAGCCATTATTTTTATAATGTTGTGGCAGATTAAATATTGGTGGCTCGAGTAAATGCAGTTAGGCAACCAAGTGAAAGGTGGAGTCCCCAAGCCTCCTCCATTGGATTTGCGCTGCTACAATCATCATGCCGGGAAAAAAATGGTCAATCAAGGTAATAATAATTTCAACGGAGGTTACTATTAATTTGAAAAGCAAAAAAAATCCATATAATGAATGGAGCATAAGAGAAAAAAAAACTCAATTATCCAGGTTGCAATAAACAATGCTCCATTTTCGACAAATTAAAGCTTTAGTTTCATAAATTTTGCTCTCTCTGATTCCAAATCTAGGTGTTTAACAATTCCAGTTGGTGAAACATAAATTTGACACTTCAAGTTATAAAAAGTTACATAGGTTTCCTCCAAAAAAAATGTTACATAGACTCATATAGCAACATTTTCTTCTTATTTTTCAACTGAGTTTTAAAGGAGTTTCAGCCACATCGCAAATACTTCAATTTCTCATATATTTTTTCCCCATTGGGTTTTTGAGGAGTTATCAAAATAGTTGAATTGGCCACATAGCAAATACTTCAATTTCTCATATATTTTTTTCCAACGGGTTTTTGAGGAGTTATCAAAATAGTTGAATTGAAGGATGGCTGGGCGAAGATTACGAGGATGACTGATCAAATGAGATTGTTAGACTGAATTAATTAGTGATCAGTTAGCACAATAATGTGTTATCACTTATCAGAGGTTTGCTAATGATAATTAGCGCTAACCATACTCGGGCCTGTCCCCAAGGACCAGATGGTCCCGAGCTGACAAACGCCCATGCTTCATCCAAGTATCAGCGAAATCATTCTTTCATCAATCTACACCCCTACCAGGACAAGCAATGGCTTTCCTGCTACACGAGAATATTAGTCCTGATCGACACCGTGATGGCGTTGACGGCCGGCGCGGGCGGAGAGCACGGACAGCGACGGATGTACCGCTTGATGATTTGAATCCATACGTACCGCCGCTGTCAAATCAGGTGCATTCGTATCGTGAGTGTATGTGTACATACAGCAACAATTACGGTTTGATGTGGTTTCTGCTGTTTGCGTACGCTGCCGGTGCACCACCAGAGATGCCCTCGTGCTACAGTGCTAGACTGGTAGCTCCTACTAGCTGCTTCGCTCGATTTGTCACCGAATCGAGGGCATTTGTGATCCACATGAAGTTTCTCGTCGATTTGGGGCAAGAGGAACAGGGACTAGACCATCGGTACGGTAGGCAAGCGTGTTAACACTACTGGAAAACTGGACTTTGCCGAGTGGCTGAGACTTTGCCGAGTGCTTTTTATCGGGACACTCGGCAAAATAAAACACTCGGCAAATGTGGATTTGCCGAGTGCTAGGCACTCGGTAAAGCCTGGCTCTCGGCAAAACTGGGCTTTGCCGAGTGCCGCGGCACTCGGCAAAGATCCCACTCGGCAAAAGGTGGCCGGCCCGTGACGGCGACCACCTGCCGTCAGATTTTGCCAAGTGCCTAACGACTGGCACTCGGCAAATTTTTTTTTTTAAAACATATTTTGCCGAGTGCCAGACCCAGGCACTCGGCATTTTTTTTTATTTTTAAAAATTTATTTTGCCGAGTGCCAGCCTCAGGCACTCGGCAATTTTTTTTATTTTTTAAAAACATATTTTGCCGAGTGCCCCCTGGGCCGGCACTCGGCAAAGCCCACTTTACCGAGTGCCCCGCATGACACTCGACAATTTTTTTTATATTTTGGGCCCAATTTTTTTTCTGGGGCCAAACTCTATTTTAAAATTTGGGGCAATTTTGACTTTTTTTATATATTTTATTAGTTTATTTCGTTTCGTCGAATTTTTCGGGATATTTCAAATTTGAACTGCAGGTACATGGAATAATGGACTTTGGTCATCTAAAAATTGATACTCATGATATTTAGGGTATGTTTAGGCCATATTCAGGAACTCACATGAAATCTCGAGCATCTCGTTGACGTAACATGTCGAGGTACTTGTCGGAAATGCGATTTTAAATTATATAAAATGCAAACGAAGTCTGAAAATCACGAAACTTGTCGAGGCGTCGTGTTATCGCATGTGGAGGCTGTAGTAAAAAATTAAGAAGGTTTTGGGCAAGTGGTGACGTCGGATGCCAACATGTGGAGATGTCTGGGTTTTTGGCATCCGACGTCACAACTTACCCGAAACCTTCTCATTTTTTTTACCACAGCATGTGGAGATGTCTGGGTTTTTGGCATCCGACGTTACAACTTGCCCGAAACCTTCTCAATTTTTACCACAGCCTCCACATGCGATAACACGACGCCTCGATAAGTTTCGTGATTTTCGGACTTCGTTTGCATTTTATATAATTTAAAATCACATTTCCGGTAAGTACCTCGACATGTTACGTCAACGCGATGCTCGTGATTTCATGTGAGTTCCTGGATACGGCCTAAACATACCATAAATATCATGAGTATCATTTTTTGGATGACCAAAGTCCATTATTCCATGTACCTACAGTTCAAATTTGAAATATCTCGAAAAATTCGACGAAACAAAATAAACTAATGAAATATATAAAAAAAGTCAAAATTGCCCCAAATTTTAAAATAGAGTTTGAAATACTGTCACAAGGCCCCAGAAAAAAATTTGAGACCAAAATAAAAAAATTTTTGCCGAGTGCCATGCGGGGCACTCGGCAAAGTGGGCTTTGCCGAGTGCCGGCCCAGGGGGCACTCGGCAAAGTTGAAATAAAAAAAACAGTAAAACCCCACCGGCCCATCCCCCGCGTGGCCCAACCCCCACGCCCCCAGCCACCCGCCCGCTCCCCCACGCCCACCCCAGCCGCCGCCGTGCCCACCCCCGCCGCTGCCCGCGCCATCCGCCGGCCTTGCTCGCGACCGCGCCCGTCGCCGGCCGCGCCCGCCGCGCCCACCCCCGTCTCCGCCCGTGCCCCTCCCTGGCAGCTCCCCGTGCCCGCCCCCCGCGCCCACCCCCGTCTCCGGCCACACCCCGTCCCTAGCCGTCGGCCACGCCCCTCCCCGGTAGCTCCCCGCGCCCGCCGCCGGCCGTGCCCGCGCCCTCCGCCGGCCTCGCCCGCGACCGCACCTGTCGTCGGCCGCGCCCGCCGCGCCCACCCCCGTCGCCGGCCGCGCCCCGCCCCCATCCACCGGCCGCGCCCGCCCCGGCAGCTCCCCACGACCCGGCCCCCCTCACCTCGGCCGCCCAGAGGTGGCAGGCTAGTGCCGGCCGGTCATTTTCGGCAGCGAAGGCCGTGTCCCGAGCGTCCCTTCCCTGGCCGTGCTGCTCGTAGGAGCAGGGGAGGTAGGAGGAGCAGGGGAGGAGGGAGAGAAGGGAAGGGGAGAAGAGGAGGAAGAGAAGAGGAGGAAGAAGGGAGAAGGGAGGAGGAAGAAGGAAGAAGGAAGAAGGGAGGGAGGAGAGGAGAAGGGAGGAGGAAGAAGGAGAAGGGAGGTGGAGAGGAGAAGGGAGGAGGAGCCCCGGCCGCTGTCCACACCTTGTTAGCGGCGGTGCCGTGCCCTCGGCGCCCCGCTCCTGACTCCGCCCATCATCGACAAGCACACTAGGCTTGCCCTTCCTTTTCTATTCAAATCATGCAATGGATGTCGGCCATCGAGCCCTTGTTAGTAGTAATAGTTGTTGTATGTGGTTTTCGGCCATTGAGCCGTTGTTTGTGGATGTTGGCCTTCGTGCCGATCTTTTTTGCAGGTTTTTGAAACCTCCCCGTGCAAGGGAGGTTCCATCAAAATTTTCAATTGTCACTAATGTATTGCCTTTTTATGCAGGAGGAGGCCCCGGCGGAGGGACCTCGGTGACCCTGATTGTCTTCGTCAGCATTGCGGGTCTGCCTGCACCGCGTCGCGGCGCCACTGCATCGACTCGCCATAGCCCCGCTAGCCTGACCTCACCGGCACCCTAGGTATAACCCCTCTATCCGTATCATGGTCTTAGGTCGCTGATCCCAGTTAGGCGTCTCCCGTACGAAAGAGATACGGTCGGAGTTATGCAGGTCTTTGCATATCTGCGAGCGTTTCTATTTCGGATTGTCCACGTTTTTTGGACAGCCCGCGGATGCATAGATGGGTTAGTTTCCATGGTCCGCTCTGGTCCGAGACAGTGTTTCAGCATCACCCCCTGTTGTTCTCCGGATACACACTCTCCCTTGCAGGACGTGTATCGGGAGAACAGCTGGGAGATGCTGCCGAAATTCCGTCTCGGATAGGAGCAGAGCATGGAAACTAACCTCATCTAAGGATCCGCGGGTGGGATTAGGACCTATCCTCACCTATTAGAGAGTAGGGACACCGTGTAGATTCAATTGATGGTGACTCATATGTGCTGATACGTCTATTAAAGGATGGAGGACCGTGAGTGGATGTACATGCTCCGGAGAGATGAGCACGATTACGACTTGCTGTTTATAGTCAAGGTCGAAGAATTCTTCCAGCATGCATTTGGCGAGAGTGCTAGAGGCCATTCTCTAGTGGTTTGTCCGTGTAGCGGTTGTGACAACAGAAGAAGGAAAGATAGGTTAACCATGGGTAAACATATTGTGAAGTTTGGATTTACTCCGGGCTACCACCGGTGGATCCACCATGGTGAAGCCGATCGTATCAGGGAGGAGGTGGTGAGACCACGGCTTGAGGCTTTCGATGATGATGCCGGGGTAGCAGACATGCTGGATGACACGCACCAAGCTCAGTTCGCTGAAGGATGTGACAAGGAGGAGATGGAGGCTGCCGCAGATGCCTTCTACCTGATGTTGGACTCGGCACAGAGACCCCTTCACGATCATACTAATGTTTCTCAGCTGGATGCCATTGGTCGCGTAATGGGGTTGAAGGCCGAGTTAAACCTAAGTCGAGAAGGCTTCGACAAGATGGTGGCCGTGTGGAGCGATATGCTACCGAAGACACACATTATGCCGAAGAACTTGTACGAGTCAAAGAAGCTCCTTCTTGCACTTAAGATGTCGTATGACAAGATACATGTGTGTCCGAAGGGGTGCGTCCTATTTAGGAAAGAACACGTGGATGCAAAGTACTGCCCGAAGTGTAAATCCTCTAGGTACGTGGAGGTAGACTCAGGCGATGGCCAGAAGAGGTAGCTTAAGATCCCCATAAGAGTCCTACGACACCTTCCGTTCTTGCCGAGGCTCCAATGGCTATTCATGACCAAAGAATCCACGAAACAGATGACATGGCACAAAAACAGCACACGGTACAATCCTGAGAAGATGGTACATCCATCCGATGCTGATGCATGGAAGTACTTCAATTCATGGCATCCTCTCAAAGCAGAGGAGGCTCGTAATGTATGTGTTGCGCTAGCAACAAATGGGTTCAATCCATATGGCATGATGGCTGCACCATACACATGTTGGCCCATGTTCGTCATCCCCCTGAATCTCCCCCCTGGCGTCTCCTTTCAACGGCATAGCTCAATACATCTCCTCCATTGGTTAGGTCTTTTATTGAAATAATGAACGGATACATCATGTTTGTATGCAGAGGTACTTCAAGGCCGAAGAAGGTCAAGAGACCCTGGCAGATCAGACGGCACACAGAGCCTGTAAGAAGTACGTCGACGACATGATTCATGAGGCGCGACTCCAGGCCCACGTCGACTACTACAGGTCCATCAAGAAAGAGCCTCACAACAAAACCGGCGCAAGAAATGTGGCGCTGACCAAGGAGCAGTACCTTCAGGTAGGTGAATAATATTGATTCGTTTTGAGATTTAGTAGGTCCAGAATTGATCTTCTTATATGTCAAACACTTGATGATGTGCAGGTGTCGGCCTCATGGTGCATGTCGCATAGATCGGCATGGTCGAGGATCGTGGACATGTACCTTGACCCGGCGTACATCGCAAAGCATGAGCAAGGCAAGCAGAAGCGGGCACTGAGGACCGGTCCAACTCACCACCAAGGCAGCCGCAACCTCCCCGCATTCAAGCGGGCACTTGTACGAGATGCCATTTATCTATTCTAACGCTCAATTTTGCCTAATTTCTAATCATCTTGCCATCTTTCTCGCAGGAGGTGGCACACCCAGACGTGCCGGTGTCGGAGTTTGGGGCATGGGCTGTGTCCCACATGGGCCCGGTGAAATCCGGTGTCGTCTTCAACTAGGATGCCACTTCCCAGGCTTACTCTGACCCGAGCGTCCACGCTAAGGTCAGAGACTACGCGGAGGCGGTTAGGGCGCTCCGTGGCTTAGATCACAATCTGAGCACTGAGCCCCTTGAGACAGAGGTGATCGTGAGGCTAGGGCAAGGCAGGAAGCACGGGCGGTTGTGGATTGCAGACGGCACCGACTCCTCAAGCTCTGCACCCTCTCTCTCCGACGTGAGGGCATGGAGCACGGTCAGAAGCCTTCCCATACGTGCATGGCCTACTCCAACACTGTCGCGGGTCGACAAACTTCAGGTAATTCCGGTTTCACTCGTCGTACATTGAATGTTACACACATTGATCAAATTTGCAATACTAAAACATATGATTGAAACACTGTAGGCCGAGCTGGCAGAGACAAGGGAGACGCAAGCGCACCTGACCGCAGAGCTGGAGGCCACAAAGAAGCAGATGGTGGACATGTATTAGATCATGCAAACCATCGGGCAAGCATCGGGTGTCCAAGTGTAGTTGCCAGCTCCAACTCCGGTTCGACACTTCACTCCTGTGAGTATGAAAGTTTAATGCGTTCGTGCCGTTGGGATTGTCGGCCTTCGTGCCATTGTGATTTTTGGCCTTCGTGCTGTTGGGATTGTCGGCCTTCGTGCCATTGTGATTGTCGGCCTTCGTGCCATTATTTCTTGCAGGTTGGAAACCTCCCCGTGCAGGGGAGGTGCTGCCGAAATTTTCAATTTTGAGTCTAACACATGCAATCTCTTCTCTTTTGTGCAGCCTCCGTCGGCGGGTTCAAACAATTCCGCTACCGTGTCGCCGGCGGCTGATCGCGTCAACCCTTCGCCGTAGTTCGGTCCTTCACCGTAGTCCGGGGGGCCACACCTGCAGTCTCCGTCGCCACAGTACGGATGTTGAACTTTGTGATGTTGAACTTGTAATAATAAACTTGTGAAAGGACCTTGATGTCGCCTAGGAGGCCTAGAGGGGGGTGAATAGGCCTGTAAAAATTCAACTCAAAACTCTGTTAGAACAGAGGGTGGCACTGCCGGCCTTATAGGGCGGCACTGCCGCTCTTCAAAAATAAAGCAGACAGCGTTGATATTTCACAGATAGTAACCTGACCCTCTCAGCTGCTCAATCCTGCAAATTCAACTCAAAACTCTGTTAGAACAGAGGGCGGCACTGCCGGCCTTATAGGGCAGCACTGCCGCTCTTCAAAAATAAAGCAGATAGTGTTGAGATTTCACAGATAGTAACCTGACCCTCTCAACTGCTCAATCCTACAACAGAAAGACAATCTAGTTCGAAGACTGGATACCACAGAAATCTCACACAAGAGAGAATCGAGCTACGAAACCCTAACAACAACTAGCAAAGAGTTGAACCAGCAAGAACACAAAGTGAAGCACGCGGGACACAAAATTTATCCTGTGGTTTAGCTCGCCACCAAGGCTTGCCTAAGTCCACATTGTTGAGGCATCCACAAAAGGATTGGCTCGCCACCAAGGCTTGCCTTGCCCTCGTTCTCAAATCAAGAGAATGAACTCTTGAAGTGAGTGGTAATTTCTTAGCTATAGGATGAGGTTACAAACCTCCCAAGGCTGCCACATAAGTTAGCAAGCACAAGGGCGATGCCTAGCCGGCTAGGAGCAAGCTCCAAGAGTGACAAACCATAGAACCACCGGCCAAACGTGAACCAAATGCTCTTAGACTTTGGGAATCAGTGGATCTGCTCTCCAATCGAGTTTTGCTGCCTTTTCTCTCAAGTTTTGATGGTGGAAATCAAGGATTGCTTGGGAGCTTGAAGGAGCAACAATGGAGGAGAGAGAGGTGAGCTTTGGTCTGTTCAGTTTCGAACTAAACCGTTGGAGAAGAAGGCTCTACGTTGTGGGCCGGCCCAAATGGTATTTATACCTCTTGGGTCCCAACGGTCGTTTATAGGCGGCACTGCCGCCCTCATAGGGCGGCACTGCCGCCCTAGCCAAAATAGGTAGAATCTGGAGATTTTTGGCTGGCTACTTTGGCTGGGTAAGAGGATGTAGATCTGAAGTTTTGAGCATCTGGTTGCACAGTTGACCAACTGTACTAGAATCCCTCTTTATAGTACGGCTTTCACTAAACTCAAATTCAAAGCATAAAAGAATGTAAATGCCTTTGAGCTGGTTGCCACTTCATTTGGCAATTGAGAACTTCTATTATCGAATATGTTTTCCTCATTCTCATTATATCTTGATTATGTGACTTGAACCATTTCCATACATATGAGTTCACCTTCATGGCTTCAAGTCACTTCCACTAATGATTTGATCCTCAACACAATATGACTCCTCATAGCTTGATTAGTACCTCGACTCAATGCAAGTACTCTCTTCTTCACCTTAGCCATGGTACCTCGGTCGCCAAGCCATCGCTTGCCCTTCACCTTCGCTTAGTACCTCGAAGCCCTTTCCTTGTTATCTTCACCCTATCAAGCCATACTTAAGTCACATCATATTAAGCATCCATTGAAAAACATTTCTTCAATATTTTGATCCTTGTTTGGATATTTTCTAGATATGAATGTTGAGATCAATCAAGCTTCAGTTTGTCTCACATAGAGACATGCATGGATCAACATCAATATGGTCAAGCCAATTCACAATTCCTTATTCCCTTCTCATTTTGGCTTGACATTCCAATTGATCTTTCATATATTCATCCATGTAAGCAAACCAATGTAGAGACCGACTTATATCCACTATACATTATCATTTACCAAGTTTGTTTGCTTTCATATGATGCTATGATATCCCACAACATAAAAGCCATTTCATTGATTTCATTTGCATTGTTGTCTTTTGCTTGAACTAGACTGCTTCCATAAACTTCCAATACAACAATACATAGTTTGGCATTCACTTTAACACAATGTGGCATATCATCAAATTTGCCTACTAGTTGAACCTTGTATATACTTGTTAATACACAACCCACAAGTATATGCAACAGACTCAATTTCCTGTTCAACACTTAGCAAACTTATTAGACCTTTAATTGTGTTGTCATTCAATTTACCAAAAACCCACTAAAGGGCTAGATGCACTTACAATCTCCCCCTTTTTGGTGATTGATGACAACACAACTAAAGCTTATAAGAGATTGATAAACATTAAAATTTTGAATCCTATTATATAGTGAGCTCCCCCTAAATATGTGCATTGAAGGAATTCAAATTTTGGCCTCAAATGCCAAATGCACATATTTAAGATAAAGTGTGGGAACTCTCCTATATCTTGGCATCCATGGGGTGCAAGGTGTAACATGATAACCGTGATGCTCATGACAGTTCATGCACTCAAAGATTGCTGACCAGCAGAGGTCGGCACTGCCGCACCAAAGAGCGGCACTGCCGCACTTGCCTAACTAGCACAGGAGAAAACAAGCATCACTCAAGGCATGAATACCACACACTAGCATAAATGGTCCTTATCAAGAGCATCAATTTAAACTATCCTTGCACACACCACAATAAACCTTATATGTATGCCTCTCCTTTACCCCTTTCCATCCTCATATCAATCTCTCTCCCCTTACATTCTCCCCCAATATTTCTCCCCCTTTGGTATTAATCTCCAAAAAGGATCTCTCCACCAAAAGGAAGAAATGATGGTCGATAAGTAAGGGCAAGAGTAGGTAAAATTTTAGCATATGGTATTTCTTACCTATTTTCTACCAAACAAAGTATGCAACTTTTAGGTCAAGATTCTTGAGAGGTTAGTATATTTGGCTCATACCTCACTTAGATGACAGTATAACATGAGACAAACTCATGCCATCACCACAAGAGGCATCAACCAAACATCTAAAGAATTCTCTAATCGCCACCACAAGAACAAACTTATGGGGTGACTCAAAAATTGCATACACATGCACACACTAGCATGGAAAGGCATAGATGCACAAAGGTAACACATGAATTCATGGAGCGATATACCTTTGTTCTAAGCCTCATAATCTCCACCATGAAGATGATTTTAATACTTGGATTTAGTGCTTTGATGGGACTAGTACTTCTTTATGCAAGATAATTTCATTTGTGCCCATCTCTCATCATCATCATTTTCAAGGAGATATCATAAACTTGTGCTTGATATCAATTGAAAGTCCATTGCTAGCTCTTGTTGTCATATTGAGATATCAACTGAAGACAAATTTCTTTTGTAATTAGGACACCTGCAACCTGTACATCATCCTTATTTTTTTATTCCCTGCTTGTCATCTCGATAAATCTCATTAGAGCTTACAAAAGATATGAAATCTAAACTGAGATTTTCGAACCATGGGTGTAGGAGCCTCCCCCTAAATATGTGAATAGAGATTTGAATTCTCAATTTGGCATGAAAGGCCACAATTCACATTTTAGGTGTGATGGGAACCTCCCCCTACATCCATGCCTGCTATGGGGTGCTGAACAAAGTGTCACAGGTATAAACTTGATGCACATGACAGGTTTTATCAGTTCAAGCACATAAGATCCTGGCTAATACTGCCGGCCCTAGAGGGCGGCACTGCCGTCCTGACTATATCAGTCAGGTAGCAATCAGATTCCTACAGCAGATCATATGAATGTAAAACAATCTAAACTCAGAATATGACAAGCTAAAACAGTAACCATGAATACATGTCCATATCCGAAGCAAATTTAGTCACAAAGTAGCATATTTCATAAAATAGAGTTTTGAGCGACTCTCAAACTCACAATCTAACAACTACTCTCATCGGATCTGGACATTTGATGTTGCCTAGGAAATGCTCATAAAGACAAGAGATAGCATTAAATTGCACAAGAGAATTTCACAACTAGTGATCATTTTGGATGTGGAAGGCATGTAGATCACTAATTACAAAACCTTATAACATAGACTAAATTCCCCCTTTTTTTGATAGTGCATACATATACATGTGGAAGGCAAGAACATAGGCACTTTTGGTCAAATAAGTCCAAACAAGGGAATTTAAGCTATATTATGGAGAGTATCTACTTAAAAGATAAAAATATAATCCAAATGAATATGAGAGATAACCAATTTGGATTGAGTCAATGTAGCATACTCATGAGAGACTCATTCTCAGCAAGAGACTACACAAATTCACTAGAAGAAAAGGTTAGTCTTAAAAGACACAAGGCATAGGATGGGCTCCCCTTAATATGTGCATCAAGTGCTTGAATTACTTGTGAAATGCACTAGAATCAGTTTAAGAGTCGAGGGAAGTTCATCATATATCTTGGTCAAGGCATGATAAATTTGCAACAATTGAAATTATGCCAAGGAAACATACCACCACCAAGGTAGATAGATCACCACATAAATTTTCATTGATATGACCATCATAGGTGAGACTTCAATGATTTGGATGGCTATAGTTCCTCACTTGATGAAATGTGGTAAAACACTCTTTGTTGATAAGATCCTGGGAGATCAATGGGATGGATCATAGGTACTTGATGAGCACTTAGAGAGGAGAAATAGCAATGAAAGCCCACTCTTCAATTATTTTCTCCATCTCATCCAAATCTAGGTCCATTTAAAGGATTGGGACATTCAACATTTAAACAAGGAGCACTTGGTTTATAAAGACCGAGACCTCCTAGAATAATTGTGAAACACCTAGAGAATCCAAAGGAACTACCCATCCTCCTTTTTTTCAATGTGTGTGACTGCACATCAAACACTTGAAAGAAACCAATAATCCCACAAGATATAGGCTAAGCTCCCCCTAAATTTGTGCATACAAGAGTACACAAAGTTCACTTAAGCACATTAACAATATGAGGTCAAGGGAGTGACTTGCACAATATTTCAACTGATTTGAACTCCTTGAAACTGCTTGCAATTCAATAGTCTCAGCTGATTACTTCTTGTTCCAACTATTTGCAATCACTTGCTGCTGCTTGTACTCTGATTGCAACTTATTTGGACCCTTGAGTGAGTTCTTTTCTTTCATTGAAACTCCTTTAGACCAAATTTATATTTCTCATATTTACTGATTCTTCATGACCAACATGAGAGCTAACTCAATCTTGTTGCCATAATGAAATCCAATTCCATTCAGTCAGTTTTCGGATTCTGTCATCCTAAAAAAATCCATATCTCTCAGACCACTAGCCCAATATGCATGAAATTTGGTAGAGATCTTCATCTATGAGTCCTATAACTTCTCTAAAAAATTTAGCTCATTTGAACTCCATTTGGTCTGTGAAAATAATTTTCTACCAAAACTGCTCAAATCTGAAACTGCACTGTTGAAGCTGACAGAAACCAACTCAAAACTGATTTTCTTCAAAACCAATCTTCATACCAATTGTGCAGCAACAAGTACTAGTTGTGTATAGCATGCTCACAAAGTTTTAGGTCAATTTATCAGTATTTGAATCTCCAAATCCATGCTTGAAGGCAGTCAACTCAGATTTGCAATTTTCTGGACAGATTTGATGATTGATGATTCTTCTTCTTTTCCTGTCCAATCTTTGAGGTGATTTCAGTTGAGAATACATATAAGATGTTATATCCATTCAGTCCTCTCATCAACACTCATAATCTTGTGAATTCTTCTTGTATAGCTTATTCAAATCAACCTCCCAAGGCTGCCACCCAAGTTGGCAAGCACAAGGGCGACGCCTAGCCGGCTAGGAGCAAGCTCCAAGAGTAACAAACCCTAGAACCGCCGGCCAAACATGAACCAAATGCTCTTAGACTTTGGGAATCAGTGGATCTGCTCTCCAATCGAGTTTTGCTGCCTTTTCTCTCAAGTTTTGATGGTGAAAATCAAGGATTGCTTGGGAGCTTGAAGGAGCAACAATGGAGGAGAGAGAGGTGAGCTTTGGTCTATTCAGTTTCGAACTGAACCGTTGGAGAAGAAGGCTCTACGTTGTGGGCCGGCCCAAATGGTATTTATACCTCTTGGGTCCCAACGGTCGTTTATGGGCGGCACTGCCGCCCTAGCCAAAATAGGTAGAATCTGAAGATTTTTGGCTGGCTGCTTTGGCTGGGTAAGAGGATGTAGATCTGAAGTTTTGAGCATCTGGTTGCACAGTTGACCAACTGTACTAGAATCCCTCTTTATAGTACGGTTTTCCCTAAACTCAAATTCAAAGCATAAAAGAATGTAAATGCCTTTGAGCTGGTTGCCACTTCATTTGGCAATTGAGAACTTCTATTATTGAATATATTTTCCTCATTCTCATTATACCTTGATTATGTGACTTGAACCATTTCCATACATATAAGTTCACCTTCATGGCTTCAAGTCACTTCCACTAATGATTTGATCCTCAACACAATATGATTCCTCATAGTTTGATTAGTACCTCCACTCAATGCAAGTACTCTCTTCTTCACCTTAGCCATGGTACCTCGGTCGCCAAGCCGTCGCTTGCCCTTCACCTTCGCTTAGTACCTCGAAGCCCTTTCCTTGCTATCTTCACCCTATCAAGCCATACTTAAGTCACATCATATTAAGCATCCATTGAAAAACATTTCTTCAATATTTTGATCCTTGCTTGGATATTTTCTAGATATGAATGTTGAGATCAATCAAGCTTCAGTTTGTCTCACATAGAGACATGCATGGATCAACATCAATATGGTCAAGCCAATTCACAATTCCTTATTCTCTTCTCATTTTGTCTTGACATTCCAATTGATCTTTCATATATTCATCCATGTAAGCAAACCAATGTAGAGACCGACTTATATCCACTATACATTATCATTTACCAAGTATGTTTGCTTTCACATGATGCTATGATATCCCACAACATAGAAGCCATTTCATTGATTTCATTTGCATTGTTGTCTTTTGCTTGAACTAGACTGCTTCCATAAACTTCTAATACAACAATACACAGTTTGGCATTCACTTTAACACAATGTGGGATATCATCAAATTTGCCTACTAGTTGAACCTTGTATATACTTGTTAATACACAACCCACAAGTATATGCAACAGACTCAATTTCCTGTTCAACACTTAGCAAACTTATTAGACCTTTAATTGTGTTGTCATTCAATTTACCAAAAACCCACTAAAGGGCTAGATGCACTTACAACTTGTGATGTTGAACTTTGGTGCATTTGTGCTGGATTTTCGATGGATTTATTAAATATGTGTGTGCTTGTGATATATAATGCATGTTGGTGATATGGATGTGATGATTGATGTATATATATATATATATATATATATATATATATATATATATATATATATATATATATATATATATATATATATTGTCTGTTACAATGGAATGTAAAAAAATTGCAATTCTTGGGGTCTTTGCCGAGTGCCATGTGCAAGGCACTCGACAAAGATTTTTCAAAAAAAAATATATATAATTTCTTTGCCGAGTGCCTTGCCGTGGCACTCGGCAAAGTATTTTTTTTAAAAAAATTCAGAAATTCTTTGTCGAGTGACTAAACAGGGGCACTCGGCAAAGAAATTATTTAAAAAAAAATAAAAAAACTTTGCCGAGTGCCTGGGAAGGAGCACTCGGCAAAGTAATTAAAAAAACTTTGCCGAGTGCCTGGACTGGGGCACTCGGCAAAGTAATTTAAAAAAAATTGCCGAGTGCCGCCGAGTGCTGGGTCGGGCACTCGGCAAAATAACCGTTAACGGCCGGCACCGCAACGGCCGAAAATATTTTGCCGAGTGCCGCCCCAAGCACTCGGCAAATTTTTTTTATTTTGCCGAGTGCCCGGATAAAAAGCACTCGGCAAAGACCCTTTGCCGAGAAAAATTTTGCCGAGCGGACTTTGCCGAGTGCTACACTCGGCAAAGGCTTTGCCGAGTGCAAAAGGCTCTTTGCCGAGAGTAAAAACACTCGGCAAAGCCGTGGCCTCCAGTAGTGTAACGTGTCACCACCACCGCCAGATCTTATGAGCAGTGTTTATCAACCTTGAGTTTTCAGCAACTTCTAAGATAATGCCTAATTATGAGGCTCACCATCGGTGTGGTTCCATCGATCTCAGTGTTTTTAAATTGAAATAGGATTCACTATCATCACTACTCCCTGTGTTTAAGATCATATCGTATTAGATTCGGTAGTGCTAGCGTCCGGACGTCCGGATAGACACCCATGCGCTGCACTCCGTTTGCGCGCTCCACGCGGGGCTCGTGCTGCCCGAGCGAAAAGAGGGGGAGGGCTGCGGCGCCTCCGATTCGGAGGGACCCAGCCGTGGCGTGGATGCCCTGCTAGCGCCTAGAGGAGGATAGACCGAGATGTTGCAGCAGAAGGTGGGTAGGGGAGATGCAACACCTGGTCTACTTTTAGAACATCCAAATACAACAGTTGCAACATACGTATGAAGACAGTTGAAATCCTTGAAACATGCTTCTAAAACACTTGAAAACACTCGAAAACCATTGCAACCATACGCAACATCCAATTAAAACACATGCAACGTATGCGTGAAACATATGCAACATCCAGATAAACACACTTGCAATATGCGTCCGGGGAATGCAGATGAAACATATCTCTGAAACATATGGAACACTCGAAACATACACTTGAAACACGCCTTTGAAACAATTGCAACATATACAACATCCCCTGATCTACTTTTGCAACATCCAAATGAAATAATTGCAACATATATCTGAAACTTCTGAAACACTAGAAACATATATGCATATGCAACATATGGGAGAGAAAGGCTAGGCCGGTCGATTTCGGTTGACGAGGTCGGAGATGGCGTCGAGCGGCTGCGCACGAGCACCATCGTCACCAGCGCCACTAGTACCGGGCTTGGCTTAGCGCCACCGGGGTGGGGGAGCTCAGTCGTCGGGGTGAGAGAGGGTGCCGCTGGGGGTGGGGAGGGCGACGCGCCAGGGTGGGGGAGAGCCGCCCACTCCCCTGCAAGACTGCCGCGCCACTTCCATGGATGTTGCCGGGGTGGGGGACGAGCTGCCAGGGTAGGGGAGGAGGACGCCGGGGTGGGTGAGGGCGCACACCGAGGTGGGTGAGGGCGCCGCCGCCGGCCAGGGAGGCAGCCATGGTTGCACGTCGGGGTGGGCGGGGCGCGAGCATGGAAGGGAGGAGGAAGCGAGGGATTGGGTGCGGGAGTGAGCAGAGTGAGGCGTCCGTTCGTCCAGACGTCTTAATTGGAGCATTATCGCATTATATTTGGCTGTGTGGTCGTAGAAAAGCTAGAAACTTTTTCCATTATCTAAAGAGAAAACTTATAGAGAGACCTTCAGGTTGAACTAAACTTGCCAAATCCGTGATCGAGAGTATTGTACACGATATGAGCGGTTATATTTCATCGAGAATCTCTTTCGAAAAAATATCTCATCGAAAATGAATATATCAACGAAACTGCATATAAACGTGCGCTTGATTCAATCTAGTTTACATGTGTGAACTAATAAGTCACCTAGGGACGAACGAATTGAGCTTAACTCAACTGGTTGGTTTTCTTGTGATGGAACATGTTCATCCATATTCAAATCCTCGATTTAATACGGGTGCTCGTATTTTTTCTAAATTTTATTTAAGAATTTAACGACGCTATTCTTCGTGTTCACAGGGGTAAGCTGTATGTGCCTTCGTAAGGGGTAAGTGAAGCTCAAATCAAGCGTATGAATAGATATAACAAATACACGGATGAATGCAGACAACTACAGTGGAACCGGCAATCCAAACATGTCTCTTCAAAAGTTTATTGCATCCGCTCCTGTCCGCTGGGAATATATACAACATCTGGATATACAAATAAATGGACGAATGCAGACACCTATAGTGGAGCCCCATCCAAACATGTCTCTTCAAAAGTTCATTGTATCCGCTCGTGCAGCCGTTCGGACACGCCCTTGGTAGCCAAACTAAGCGGATGCCTTTGCAAAGAATGGAACTTAAGTTACACCGTAAATGTACACTAAAAACCTTTGGCTAGCCAAAGATAAAGAGCGAAACTAACTCTATACAATGCGCACAAGATATATATTAGTTATTAGAGGGTGGAAAGATATAGAGAACGGTTTTTTTTTATATGGCTCTCCAAATGATAATTTAGAAAGTGAGTTTAAGCGAGACTCTTGGAGATGCTCTTAAGACAATTCTAAATCATCATTCATTTGTGATAAGCGGCGTGTATATGTATGACTCAAAACGTTATTGGTTAATATCCTTTTTTTACTAATAAAACATAATAAAACATAAACATTCACATAAACACGTGGGCATCCGCACAAGTACCTTGACTTGACAGACTAGCCAATGGACTTTTAACCGGACGAAGTTACGGATAGTGCCCTAATAAAAATTATGTACTCAACACAAAATATATTGTACCCTTTCGTAGTTGTTTGGATAAACTCAATTTCTCTCAATTTAAACGGACTGAAGTGAAAAATAAACTATTTTTTCATCTCTAGAAGGGGGTTCAGAGGAAGGCGGACACGACACGACGGTGGTGGCAGGTTGAAGGACGACGAGCAAGGCAACGGCGGATAACCAGTTGGACAGGTTTGGCAGCCAGGGCGTTGCGACAGTGCTTGTCGGCGAGCTGCTGTGGTTAGGGTGGGGGGTAAGGAACGGGAGTGGGGGCGGGGCGAGGACGAGGACGAGGACGGCAGAGCTCGCCGGCGCCCTGGGGTTAGGGGAGGGCGGGGCAGAGCGGCAGGGGCAGGAGGTGGGCGCCGGGGCAGCGGAGGAGGAGGCGGAGGTAGGGGAGAAAGGGCACTGAGGTAGAAGACGCGGGGTCGCGAGCTGTGCTATTGCTTGATCCGTTGTGGCATAATTGTGTCCTTTCGTTATTGCCAAATCCCACCAGACGGTTGAAGCTTACTAGTCAATCTGCAATCGTTTACAGCTCAAAGACAAGAGAACCGGAGATAACTAATTAATCCATGACCCATTCTCGGTTTCCTCAACTCAGTGCACACTGCACAGTACCTGCGATTCGGCCGTACAAGACAAACGGCCAGCAGAAGCGGCTTCTTCTTCGCGCCGTCCTGGTGAACAGGTTGTTCCTGTAGCACGAAAGCTCCATTCTAGAACTGCATTCGCCGATAGCTGATAGCTCGACGGCGGCCGTACTGACGTCGGCGTCACCGAGCTTGTCACGACGCCCGGCCGAGAGCTCGCGACCCCTCTAGAACCGAAGCACAGTTTTCGTTTGTCCCACGGTAACGTCATTTTGTGTGGTCTCGTACGCTGGCCGGCCGGGCAGCGAAAACGAATTGAAAACACGCACAGAGGAAGATGGCGAAAATGCAGGTACCTCGGCATCTACGAGACCCTGCGTTCCTAGTTGCAACTTGCACACGTTTTACTATTTCACAAAATTGATTGACACATCGTCGCACAGGACGTCGACGACGCCCCCGCCGGAGCCGGACGGACGGGCCGCCCCTGGCCATACGTCGCACGGCTACCCCCGATTTTTGTCATGTCGACGCATGCGCGACCGCGACGGCCAGGTGGCCACCGGCTCGTCCCGTCGCCATCTCCCGGCGCGCTCCGCCGCGCTCATCCAACTTGCTGATACGCGCGCGCTAGTTCTGCCCCGTGTGGCGTGGCAATGCCGCCGCCACCAGAGAGCTCGCAGCGCAACGTACTACTCGCCGCTCTACTCCGACCGAACCGATAAGCCGTCGTAAGCAGGGGCAATCGGTGATTATAGCGTTACTGTACGACGCGCCGACTGAGCGGCGGGCTACCACACGTTCCGCGAGGTAGGCCGGCGGGCGCACGGCAATGTCGGCGCCTCGCACGCCATATGAGAGCACGGGGTCCCGCCCATTGGCCCGCCGCGTCGCCGTCAGTTCGTTTTCCGGTGACACGATCGGTCTATGTAGTAGATGCGTCGTCGGTTCGGACTTCGGAATCGGTACAGCGGCCGTTGATGGCCGAATCCGGTGCGTCGATGATCATATATACTAGAAGCAATAACCCGCACGTAGATGCTTACGTGTCTCGCTGACGTGGATATTACAGTTGCATGTGCCAGCGAAATTTAATTGTATGTGAATTGTGATAGTGCATTGTCTAGTTGGACAGTTTGCATGTTGAGATAAATAGCTGATAAGGTTTTGCTTAGTGTATTTTAAATTTTTAATTGTATGTGATAGTGCATCGTCTAGTTAGATAGCTTGCATGTTGAGATAAATAGCTAGTGAGGTTTTGCTTTAAGATAAGATGAGTCCTGGCGTATTTGGGTAATGTCACCACTGTCACCACGACAGACGGGACCAATGGGTCTGTCTGGGTCTTTGCGCCATCCTCTGGTATCGATCAAATAATATCAATTTTAGAGAAAGGCTAAATATTACCCTCTCAACAGTCGATTCCTCTCTTTCTCATTTTTCTCTAAATCCGACGACTCTCCCTCTATTCGTCTTCAAATCCGAGCGCAAACCCTAGTGCGGTCACGGCGGAGCGGTGGGCGGTAGCAGGGGCGAGGAGGAAGAACCGTGGAAAAAAATCGTTTGCTGCTTGGCATTTGGTTGTTTCATAAAAAGACAGCTTTCAATTTAAAAATCATTTTTGTTTTCAATTTCGGAATATCAGCTAGATGTAGGATCAAGGAGAACAAGGAATCTGAGTGTAACACTGGAAGTGTGATAAAAAAGCTCAAGTTTCTTTGTCCACGTGCCACGTTCCAGCTCACGACTTAATATATAAAAATCACCAGATAAAACTTTTTTACAGTTACAGCAATATACTTTATAGATGGGGTATGAATGTGCACATCTAAAAAATAAAGTTCTATGAATTGTGTTCTAAAAGCGGATTTTCATGATTGCCTTAACGCACCTAATATTTTGCCATCTTCAATACAAGGCTATCGGGCTAGGCTAGACAGGAGCGCTTAAATTTATTCGGTGACCTCAGACAAAAAAAAAGTGTTACGAGGAAATAGGGATTTTTTTATTTTTAACACTTTTTGTAAACTAATTTTAAATCTAACACTGTTTGTTTTTTCTCAAAACTAACACTTTGAGCCGCGCCTATTGCCATGGCGCGGCGAAACGCATGTGCCGCGCCATGCATGGTGGCGCGGCGGGAGGATGACGTGGCGAAGACCGGGGGCGCTGACCGGTGACGTGGCAGGGTATGCCGCGCCACCGATCTTGGACCGGTAGTGACACATCCTGATCGATGGCGCGACAGAGCCGGCTAAAAGGCCCGCGGCCCAGTCTCGCCCGCCGCGTCCAACCGCTTGCCAGCCGCGCCTACACAGCACCGCGCGTGCCCGCCGCCGCGCCGGGCGCGCCACGCACGCCGCCCGCCACTCCCGCCGCGCCACCCGCCACGCACGCCGACCGCCGCTGCCGCCGCCCGCTACCCGCTGCACCCGCCGTGCCCGCACGTCGGCGCACCACCCCCTCCAGCTGCCCGCCGCGGCCTCCGGCCACGCACGGCGGCTACCCGCCACGCCACGGACGCCCGCCGCCCTCACTGTCGTGCCCGCGATTGCCGTCGCCGCCCTCACTGCCGCGCTGTACACCGCTCCCAACTGCCGCACGCCCTTCTCTCTATCCCGTGTCCACCCGCCACCGCCACCGCGAGGACGAACTCCGCTGCCGCGAGGTACGCCCCTAGTGAGTCTAGTTATACATTAGTTATTGTAGTTAGCCTTATATAGATGTTAATATTAGATTAGTTAGTATAGTTATAGTTAGAATAGGTATTAATATTACTATGGACATTACGTACGACGATTTCGACGAATTGATGAAGTTTCTTGAAATGCTTTTGTAGATGGATTGTTGTGTTAGAATTTTATACGGATGGAAGTGTTAGGAGAGAAGATGATATATTTGAGGATATGGAAAGAAGAATTGGAATGGTTTGATGAACCTCCTAGCTTCAACGACTTTTGTGTCCGTTTGAATGCAAAGTTTGGCGGTGATTTCACACTGAAGGGGAGGTTTGATACTGGGAAGATTAGGGCACACTATGTCCTAATACTCTTGCGTGCAACCCTGCTCACTTGGTCCCGCTACACTAGGGTGCTCCAAGGTTCCAATGTGCCCATGGCTGAGGTGGTGGTGGAAAATAGGTACAGGATGCAAGGTGTCTACGACGGGCCGTCCATTGACGGTGTTGGATGCAATGAGCAAGAATTGGGGGATCGAAGGGGAAGCTACTCATGGCTAACATGGATTTGGATGGTTAGTTGACACAAGAGCAGTTTCATTCAAGTCAAGTAGGTTGTATAAGCAATGATTTCGATGTGAACGAGTTCGAACTAGAACAGGAGGAGCAGGAGGAGCAGGACAGGATCGGTGATGTAGTTAGCAGTGATTCGGACGATTCAGATGGTGACTAGGGAGATAGACATGCTATGCCCATACCGGTTGATGCCATGCCAGTACCTGTTCATGGTATGCCATCACCAGTATCAACTGAGGTTTTGCATGCTATCCAGGCTCGGGGTAGACTAGTCACAGATTTGCCAGCAGATGATACCTCCTATGATTCATGGGACAGAATTAGCGAAGTGCAGCAGTATGTTCCACCACCACCTTACACAGCGACTGAGCTTGAGCAACTAAGGTCCATGAACGTACTTTTCAGGGGCATTCTGAACTATAGGGATGTCAGCATGACAGGATATGGCAGTTTGTGACACCAGTCTTCAGATGTGTAGGAAATCATTGTATGACCATGAGAAAAAAAACCTTAGGAAGGGGATGATATTCAATACAATGTCAGAGATGAAGGCTCTTCCTTCAGGACTATGCTGTGTATCACCATAGACCGTACAACGTCACTCATTCGGACCAGGACTTGAGGTACCACGTGATATGCAAAAACGGTTGTATGTGGAGGTTAAATGCACGAAAGAGACAGAGTGATGGCAAGTGGAGGATAAGTAAAGTTGTCGAACCCCACACTTGCCTAACAAATAGGGGGAAGGAAAAATCATCAGCAGCTCACTGCACGTTACCTTGCCCAGTCGTATATTGGGGCTCGTTGATAACAAAAATGACATTTCGGTGTCTTCTTTACAACAGTCCATATCTGGATTCATTAAGTATGATGTGAAGTATGGAAAGGCTTGGTGTGCTAAGCAAATTGCCCTGGCGATTTGTTGGGGTAGTTGGGAGGAAGTGTACAACAGGGTGCCCCGCATCTTATGTGTAATGCATTACTACAACCCTGGCTTGAAATGGTTTGTGGACACCGGAGGGATGTGTTTTCTGGACCCATTGAGGCATGTCCTCTATCGTGTGTTCTAGGTCGTTCACTGCAAACGGAACATGCATTCCAGTTTTGTCGGCCAGTCGTACTTGTTGATGGCACTTTCCTGACAGGAAAGTACAGGGGACACCTTGATGATGGCTGCTGCTATTGATCCTGAGGACCAGATAGTACCCATGGCATTTGCATTGGCAGAGGGAGAGAACAATGAATCGTGGTCATGGTTCATGCGGCTTCTACGTGTATAAGTGCTTAACCCATCTCGCACTATATGTTTGATCTCAGACCTGTCACCTAGGGCTTCTTAATGCTGCAGCTGAGCATATAGATGGGTTCCCGTCTGTAGTGCATAGATGGTGCATGAGACACTTTTCCGCTAATATCTGGCGGCATCAGAGGAAGCAGGAGGTATGTGACAAGGTAAAGGCTCTATGTTGTGTACGTACATAACACCAGTTCAAGGAGACAAAGAGAGAACTAGACAAGATGATAAATGAAGCGGGAAAGGCCTAGGTTAGAGGCGTAGATGGAATATAAGGCTCAGTGGGCGTTAGCATATGATGAGGGGGGTTTTAGGTATGACATCATGACCACTAACTCCTCAGAGTCCTTCAACTATGTATTCACCGGAGTTCGATCGTTGCCTGTGTCTAGAATTGTTGAGTTCTTCTTTCATAAGTGCAACGAATATTTTGTCAAGAGGTAGGAACTTACGTAGAGGAATATAGTTGAGCAGGGGCATTTTAGAAAGGCCAGAGCAGAACATTTGAAGGAGGCTGAGGAATTGGCCAAGCAGCACACCGCCGAGCCGTATGGACCCCGCCACCATATCTTTAGTGTACGGGACAAGGGTGGCACAAGCTTGGGCGGCGAACGTTATGGTGGACGAAACTACCAGTTGATCTTGAAAAGGTAGAGTGCAGTTGCAACGTCCCTTAGATCATGCATGCCCCCTTGCTCTCATATGATCACGGTCTGCAGGGTTCGTGGGTACAACTATGAGGATCTGCCATATATGTCACCCTTATATCTACGTTCGAATACCATTAGTATTTGGGAGATGAGCTTCGAGCCATACCTTGACCCGACACAGTGGCCACCTTATAATGGTTATGACTACGTGCCGCATCCGGATCTAATGAAGGTAGGGAAGGGATAGGAGGAAGAGGAAGCGACTCAAGGGGGACATGGACGCTATGAGAGGGTACGACAAAGACATGTATGGAGGGGGAGACTTTCAACGAGACCCTGTGGCAGGAATCTTTGCTCCGTTTGCAAAGTCCCTGGTCACAAGGCTAGCATGCATAGAAGACGAGGGAGCAGGTGCTTTTATATTGTTAATGCTACTTTGAATATATACATATACTTTTATATTGTGTTTGTATTGCATAACAAGTAGTTTAAATTTTACAATGCTACATAATGTTAATTTGAATACTCTAACTCTTTGTTTATCAATTTATAATAGGATGGCCCCTGCCACGCAACACCAGTTGTACCCCTTCTTGAGGTGGAGTACGATGACCCACACCGAGCACACTTCTTGACTGACATCGACATAGAGGTGCCCTTGCCCCACATCGACGTTGGTTACACTCCCACTATGTTGCCTACAAATCCGAAGAGATAGAGCGATCCTTACACTCCTGGAACTTAGTTGGTTATGTTGAACTTATGTCGAACGAATATTGTCGTCCGAAACTTGTAGACTCATGAACCAATGAAAATATTATGTGGCAACTTGTCAACTTGCTCACGGACTCCATTTATTTGCTTCATATTTGTTTCAATGCATCGCAGCAACACTTGTAGTTGTTTACAACACCGATAGCAGCTCCCGTTCAATTGGAATTGAGGCTGGTCGGCTGCTGTCTAGTGTCTAGGTCCAACCATGTTCGTGGGCCTTGGCGCGTCACTGCCGCGCCATTGGCTATGGTGTGGCAGAACCTGGGCTTAGGGTTGCGCGCCAAACAAGAACATCGATTTGCCAAACGTACCGCACCGTGGGCCTTGTTATTTTAAATTGATCTGATGCTAATAACATAAATTACACGATACTATTTTAAAATACATGGGAAACATGAAAGATATATATGCCAGCCAACCGTATTCAAAATAATTTCACTCGATTTTGTTCGTTTTAGAAATTCTCAACTGCATTCGCTATTATTAAAAAAAACTTGGATGCATCGGAGAGCGACAAACGGATGGGTCGAAGGGTGAAAAACGGATGGGATCACTTAAGATCGACCATGGGTAATCTGAGTATATGATACATAGGTACAATACATCAATAGTTCAAAAGGAAAATAAGACAACATAACAAAAGTTCGAGTACATAGCTATATTGATCATTAATAAAGTATGGAACTAACAGACGGCGCAATAAAAAACCCTCAGTCAGAAACATACTGAGTAAGCAACTCATCGTCCGAGTATCAATCCTCTATCATAACCCTATTGCTGTGGCTAGGGTCACCCGCATTTCCCTGATCTGCCTTTCGTATGTAGTAAGCGGCCTCCGCTTCATCTACGGCCTCAGCGACCTGAGTGAAGAACACGTCGTCATCCTCCTCCGCCTACAAGCCTGCCTCTGCTAGAGCGATGAGCTCGCTCAGTCTGGCAGTGTCATCCTTAGCCTCCTCCACCTACAAGCCCGCCTCTGCTAGAGCGATGAGCTCGCTTCAGTCTGTCAGTGTCATCCTCATCATCGTCCTTCCTCATCAGACAACACAATCGGTGATTGAACGGTGTGACCAGCTCGCGTTCTATGCTCATCTAACTTCTTTTCCTCATACCTTGCATGAGCCACCTCTCTGTCATGGTCCTCGCTATATCAAATTCCTTCATATATAAAATGCAATCAGTTAGCAACACGATTATATTACATTTAAAATCAGGCAATGAAAAATATGGCCTTCAAGCACTCACTAGCACATAATGCAACAACATGCTCGTTCAAGACCTGCATCTGTACTCTTGTCTCCTCCCTTGCCTCCTTGCTTGCTCTCTCCTCCTCTAACACCCTCTCTCTCTCCAATCCCCATTTATCAAGCTCAACATCGATCGGGTTACGAACTACCGCGCTGCCTAGCAAACTCGCGCATCTTGTCTTTGTGATGTTTAACGAATAGGTTGACGTAGTTAGGTCTATATCCCCTCTTCCGTGCAATTACTTGCCTCCCCGTCAGTTTCATCCAAGAACTTAGCTTGACCATCATAACATTCCACCTGCATTTCCTATTGCTCTGTTCAAACGAAAAATTATATCATATATGTCTTAGCAAAAGAAACAAAATACGATTTCATGTTTACCACAAAAATAACCAACCTCATCATAGTCAACCATATGGCCGCAATAATGGCCTATTACAAGCTCCGAAGGGACTAGGCCATAGTTGGATTTAACACCACATTCGCACATGACAGGAGGTGCTTTAGCAAATTATTCTTTCTTTCTTATTTTCCTTAACCTTTGGCGGATCTTCCGGCCATTGGTTCTTAGGACCATACAACCACTCCTTGAAATGACACTTCGCCATTGAAAACACCTAAATAAGGTGACATTAGTACATGAACACATATAGCTCAATATTTGAACACATACACTTTGCACTTTACTTCATGCTTGTTTGGACACACAAACTCCAACGTATTCTCAGGGTTTATCACAGCTCGATCTCCGCAATAGCACGGAGGAGGTTCCTCGAGTCATCTAACTGCAGCTAAGTGCTTCTCCTTAGCCGTCATTGGAGGGGGGTTAGGGGGAGGTGGAACCCACCGCTCGAAGTGCTCTCGTGGATGTCGCCCTCTCCACCAATCGTCGAAAAGGAGGTACCTAGGGTCAAACTTGTCTGCACCGTCGGTCCACTGAAAGAAAAAACACCTCTCATAGGCCTACACAACAAAATTTCAACATAATATTAGTAACCTAGTAATACAAATGAAGAAAAAAACTTACGGAAACAATTACTTATATTAAAATGACTGCATGTGTAGAAGCAACGAGCCGTTGTGTTCGGATGTCTCGATTGAAACATGTCGGTCGGACGACCACAGTTATAGTTAGGGACAGGGAGGTCAGGAGGGACGGGGGCATCTTTGCTAGACTCATCAGGGTACAATTCTCTAGTACGACCCCATTTTCACCACAACTGTTCCCGAAACATGTCTTCCATCTAATAAAATGGTTCAAATTAAACATCAATCAAAACAACACAAATTAATGTAAAATATAATCATTTGCATTGCAACTCAAATAATATAACTAACACTTATAGCAACAAAAATATATATGGTAAACATACTTCTAACTAAATAATTAACCTTAACATCGACAAAATCAAACCATAGCCCATAGTTCCCAAACATAATTTTCCTCCTAACCTTAACTCCCATTCATAATATTTCAATCCACCATTCAAACGAAAATAAAAAGTGCGTCATTACCTTGAACGAGGCCGAGGAGGGAGGGAGGCGGTTGGGGAATGGAAAGGGAAGGGAGGGACGAAGAAGGCAACGGAGGGTCAGGCGCCGATAGCACTTGGGAGTGGCGGGAGGGCGCGGCGCAGCGGGCAGGCAGGTGGATGCGGCGGGCAGGCGGGTGGACACGACGGGCGCGGCAGGTAGGCGGGACTGGGCCGCGGGCCTTTTAGCCGGGTCTGCCGCGCCACCGATCAGGGCGCGTCACTGCCGCGCCAAGATCGGTGGCACCGCAGACCCGGCCACGTCACCGGTCAGCGAACCCGGTCTTCGCCACGTCATATTCCGGCCGCGCCATGGCAATAGGCGCGACCAAAAGTGTTAGTTTTGGAGAGAGAAAATAACAGTGTTAGATTTAAAATTAGTTTACAAAAAGTATTAAAAAAATTCAAAATAGGGAACTTAAAGCCTGAACCTGGCCCAAACATGTAATAATTTTCTATTTTTCTGGTCATTTTGTCATATGTCCTAGCTTCGAATTAAGTTCGTTTTTTATGGTCCTGTACCTGTTGGAAAGTTAGTGGAATACTCTACAAGTTTATCAAAAATTCCTGTAACGGATCAATAAAAATACCCACCGGATCATCCATTCGAAATCACTAAGTTGTTAACTTGGTGATGCTTATATATTTTTGCCATATGTTCTAGCTTCGGACTCCAAATTTGATGATCTTAGACTTGTTCTAAAGCTTGTGAATTTTTATACACGTTGAACCTAATATTAGCTCAATTTGATCAATTCGAACTATAAAGTCATTAGGCAAATCCAACTCGGCCCTCTTCGTAGTCCTGGTGTCCTTTCTTTTTTATTTCTTTCTTGCACTGCACCCCTAGAACTTTAAAAAACTTGTGAGCACATCTACAACAGACATGTTAGGCCTAAACTTATGTTGTCATATTAATCACTAAATATAAGACATGATCATGTAACAAGAATATAATCCGTATACACTTGCACCATGTCTAAAGTCACCTTTGTCCCTTTCTCAGAATCATGTTGAGACGTCCATATAAGCCTTGTTTATGTATCATTGATTATTGGACATATGGGATTGTGCTGCTTCTCCAACATTCATGTTATCTGTGCACAAAATCATCCATATTAACCTGTTTTTTTTTAAGGAAAACAAGAAGTGTTGAAATCCCTACTGCAGATTTATACAAAAAACAGAGTTCGTACAAACAAAAGCAGTAGCGAGCAAGAAGCAGAAGTGATACATTCTCTTTGACTTAGTTCAAGAGACAAAGAAATGCAAGAAGAAGATTAGGAGGATCCTAGGAAGGTAGTAAGTTAGCTCAGATTTTGCACCCATTCTTGTAGTAAAGGTAGGATCCTCCTCTTCGCAGGCCACAGTAGCGAAGGGATCTGGAGCTTGAAAATTGCTTTGCAAGTCTGAACTGTTGGCTTGGAGATTTTGTTGTTTCTACGCATCCAAATTGCCCAAGACATCAGTACTATGACTTCCACGAAGAAAGACTTGTTGATTTTAGTCTTTAGAGCTTCCATATGCATGAAGTCCAATTGCCTCCCAGCAGTGCGAGGCAAAGTTACAGTATATGAACAGGTGAGAAGTGGTTTCTGCAGTATTTGTATTGCATAGGACACAATTGTAGTCTGGCAGTTCCATGTTTCTTCTTCTTAGTAGATCCCATGTGCTAATTCTGTCCTTCAGGAGTGGCCAAAACAAGATCTTGTGTTTGTTTTGACATGCACTTTTCCACAGCCACTGGAACACTGGGTGAGCTGACATGCTTCCACTTAGGTGCTTGTAGGCTCTTTTTGAAGAGAAAGAATTGGATCCCCAAATGTAAGTCCAGGAATCATGGCTGTCCTACAGTTTAAGGAGGTTCATTGTTTCCAGTGGTGGAGGAGCAACATGGCAGGGTATGGTAGCTGCCATACCTTGGTTTTCCATGTTGGTCTAACAGTTTGGCTCTTTGTTCACTTCTTCTATAGTATATGTCATTGCCATGGATACACATTAAGCATCAACCTTGTAGCGAGAGGAAGGGCAAGTGCCCTGCACATTCAAACATCGAGACTTGAAAAGAGAAATTTGATTTGTTTGAAGGTCAATCAACTTCGCCACACCTTATTTTTTGTCCGTC
This sequence comes from Miscanthus floridulus, assembly GCF_019320115.1. Taxonomy (NCBI): domain Eukaryota; kingdom Viridiplantae; phylum Streptophyta; class Magnoliopsida; order Poales; family Poaceae; genus Miscanthus; species Miscanthus floridulus. The sequence continues at coordinate 3,531 of NW_027098444.1, read as the reverse complement.
CTCTGCCACTGATTGTTTCTTTCAGAGAGTTGTATTGGGTAAAGGCTTCTTTTGAAAGAGGCAATCGGAACAGGTTGTGGAAATGGTGTGTATTCTTTGCTTCAGAGATGGTGATGTATTTCTTCTTTGCAAAGGAATAAAGATGTGGGAATTGCCATTTTGGAATAGAGTCATCCCAAAGATCTTCCCACAATAGGCTTGTTCTACCATCTTTTACTGTTAGAGATGCCATTCCTTTGTACTTATCTGTTAGTTTCAATATGTCTTTCCACCAAAATGAGCCTTTCTTTGCAATGTTATGAATCTGTACATCAGGGTAGTGGCATTCCCATATTAGACTAACCCATGGGATATCTTCTTTATTGTAGAACTTACGGAGGAACTCTAGTAGCATTGCTTCATTATGGGTCTTTAGGTTTAGGACTCCCAATCTATCATCCTTTTTGGGTTTTATAACTATTAACCAATCTGCCTTTGAAGGTTTTTTGGATTGCAAATCTGATCCTCTCCAGATGCAGTGCCTTCTGTACTTGTCTATTTGATCCTCTCCAGATGCATTTGAAAGGTGCTTAAGGAAAAAGTTGGTAGTGCTGTTATGACAAAATTGGTGATTTGTAATCTTTCTGCCTGATTAAGGAAGCTAGAGGTTGCACTAGTCTTCTTTCACATTTGTTGACCAGGGGGGAGAAGTCAATGACTTTTGGTTTTCTGAGACTTAGGGGTAGACCTAGGTAAGTGAATGGCAAGGATCCTTTTGCATAGTTGAAGGTCATTGCCAAATGGTTCAGCTTCTATTCAGAGATGTTGATTGAATACATTGAGGATTTGGAGTAGTTGACTTTGAGGCCAGTTGAAGTTCTAAAAGAAAGAAACAGACTTTTTAGAGTAAGCAATTGTCTAGCTAATGCCTCCATGTTGAGCAAGATGTCATCTGTATATTGGATAATTGGAAAGTCTGAGGAGTGCTGCAGTGGCAGTGGTAGAATAAACAACCACATTTCTCTGGCCTTGTTCATTATTGACTGGAGAAGATCAGCTGCAAGAACAAAAAGGAGTGGGGATAAATGGGTCCCCTTGTCTCACTCCTCGTCTACAGTGGAACACCTTCCTTGGCACTCCGTTGAGTAGGACAGAAGAGGTACCTGAACTTAGTATTGCTTTTATCAATTGTGTTGAAAGCCTTTTCAAAATCTAGTTTCAGAATTATCATCTGTTTCTTTGACTTGTGGCGAAGGTGTAGGTACTCTAGTGACCACGCAAGGCAATCTTGGATTGTTCTTGACTTGATGAATCCATAGTGATTTTTGTGTATCAGTTTCATAATTACTTTTCGAAGTCTATTTGATAGCAGCTTTGTGATTATCTTCATAGAGGAGTTTAGGAGAGATATTGGTATATATTCTGAAATTTTGGCCTTGCAAAACCTGTTGGGACACAAAACTTGCGGAACTCGTTAGTGTAGGCCTAGTTTGCTATGATGTAACATTGAGTGGTGTCGTTTTGTAACGTGTTGAAGGTCGGAAATATATACGTTAATGATCGCTGACAAGGCCCTCTCCCACCTTAATTAATTCTTTGCTCGTCTCAAGTAAAGACTAGGAATTAGGACAAAGGGTTGAGCAAGAACTAAGGTGGTCTTGATCTATAACCTCTCTAGATATTAGGCAAGTATAAATATTATTCCAAATTTTCCTTGTTCCCGTGGGGTTTGAAGAGGCTATGATGCTTGCCTTCGGCGGTTCAGAGATGGAACAACTTGATTAAAGATATAACTCCTCTCCTCTTTCAAGTAAGCTTGGAAATTTTGACAGATTTTCAAAAAAAAATCTCTAACTCACTATACTTCTTAAGGGGTACTCTCAAGTCACTCAGATGGTTATTGTATATCCTCACCGAGAGCCGCCATTTTCTTTCTCTACAAACTATATGCTTATGTGGGCCCATTGTAAGAATAAAGAAAGCACACCTATGTCATGTATATTCTTAAGTTAAATAATGGTCATAGTGAAGGCTGTGACACTTTTAAATCTAATCATTGGATGGTGGATATATGGTGGAGAGGGAGAAAATAGAATCACACTACTACAGATTGACTTATCACTATCGGCACTTTCACTATTGTAGCGATAAAAGAGTTGGTGTGATACTTCCATCGTCAGTTGGACTGATAGGGAGGCCTCCTAAGGATGAAAACCGGCAGTTGAAAACCATCAATGCGGAGGTGGTAGTGGGGTTGAATTCCACCGTCGTTTGGAACGCCGAGCCGACTGGGATAGGCGTTATGGCCGTCGGCCCTACACGACCGTTTGGTGTACCGGCGGTAGTAAATTCAGCGTGAGTTATTTCTCCATTTCCCAACTACCCACAACACAGTTGCATCACCATTACTTTCGTCTTCCCCGATTCTTATATTAACTGCTCCTCTCTGCTTCTCCATCTTCAAGGTTGGCCTATTTAAGCCGGGGCTGGATGCGCTTCTTGGCAAACCACACACTCCTTCCTCCTTAGATACAGACAAAGCTCTTGAACCAACCATCTATATTTTCTTCATCGCCATGGCGCTCCTTCTCCAACTCCTCTGGCGGCAGCAGCGGCGTTGGGAGAAGGCCTTCAAGATTGGGTACTACCGGTATCTAGGCGCAGCGGGGGCTGCTCGATCTAGGTGCTAGTGGAAGTTTTGCGATTAAGGGGTTCGCTTATTTGGGCAAGCCAAGGGGTACTCAATGCACTTTGGTATCCCTAGTTTGCCCTGCACATTTCTTGTGCCGATTCATCATCCCGGTGCCCTGGCGATCCTCCTTCCTTTGGAGCAGTAGCAACGACAGCGACGCTTCTATTCCATGCCCTCCTCGTGACCATGAGACGTGAGCACCACCATATCCTAATTGACAAGGAAGTTACTACACAAGAAAGGTGGACAAAAAATGGTTTCCTTTATTTTTTCCTACTGCTAAACTTACATGTTGACAATTTGTCATCCTATGCAGGAATGCACATGCTCGCGACCATGAGAGGTGGAGATGCTCCACTTGCTCTCTCTCTCTCTCTCGACTGTGAGAGGTGCAGCAGGGAAGGTAAAGCACCTCACTGAGATGCTCCTCTTCTTGCTCTCTCTCTCTCTCGACCGTGAGAGGTGTAGATGCTAGTGGAAGTTTTGCAAGGTGCTACCTCATCCTTAGCTTGCACTACATGTCTCTAGACTCGACTATGGGATGTACCAATACTTGATAGGTCTTTGTTATTGTACACCCAGTAGTCTTCGATAGGTCTTTGTTATTGTACAACTAGAATGTAACTGAAGTTATCAATGAAATTGCTGTGATGATTGTTACTGTATGGTTTATATAAGTTTTTGCCTTAAAAATAAATTAATAACTGAATGACTGTGATGCTTGTTACTCCATTTTTTGAAGTGTCATAGTATTTTCCTTGGCTACAAAGATGTGAGCTAAAGCACCTCACTGAGATGGTGCCGGGGTGGAAGTATTTGCCTTGGTTTATTTGCAAATTATCATTATTGCAACTCCCATC
>NW_027098443.1:0-60000 GCF_019320115.1 Miscanthus floridulus | reverse complement strand
ACCGTTTCATACGGTGATTCAGCGTTAGTGTTAGATCGCAAAGTGCAGGGGATCAAATGGTCCGTGTTGTCTTCCCTGCTCCGTCGCCCGTGACTCGCATGGGTGGCCTTGGATGTCACAGACCTTGATTGTTGCCTTCCCCGCTCGTGTTTATTAGTGGAGATGACTTGAATAACTTGTATTATGAAATTGGAAACATGTGCAAGGGAATCTGAACCGCATCATACGAGAAGGAAGGTAACTGTAACGAGTTTAGAAAAGAATCATACTTGCGTATCATTGTATTAAGGAGAATGAATAGTTTATCATACAAAAAAAGAGTTTATCATACAAATCCCCATCATCCAGATATATACATATCAACATTGATCTGCACAAAATCTACCACATTGATCTGAAGAACCAATCACACTCATAACGGATCCTACACTCCTCGCTGTAGAACATAGCCCACTCCTCCCAACCTTTCCATCCTGCGTGGATGCCGCAGCCTCCGCCTCCGCACTGATGTCCGTCCTGGAGATGCACCGGCATGGCCAGAGGAGGCAGAGGACTAGACTGACCCGGTGTCGACCGCCCAGCCAAGTCCTCTAACATGAACATGGCCTGTTGGAGGCGCCATGTACATATCTCGTTCTTCCACGTCACATTCGCCGCTAGGCCCACTTCATCACCTTCGACCTTCCTCAACCACCGTTGGGCAATGTTGTCGTTGTCAGCACCGCTATTGGACTGTGGAGCACAAGGGAGAGAACAAATGCATCAACATCATGGCCTACCGCAGTGGAGCGCTCAAGCATGTCGAGCCATGGCATGAGCGCGGTGCGGTCTTCCACAAAGACGCCGCACATCCTAGTGTAGAAGCAGGCCTCCAGGTTGCCGACGCTAGCCAGCTTGGCGATGAGCTTGGCGTGGTACTCGTGGTCGTAGAACCGGTTCTAGGTCCCAAGGTGTATCCCACGCAGCAGCACCCACTGCAGTGGTATGCTCTGTCCCACTATGGCATCACCGCACATGTTACGCATCTACGAATAGGTTGCCCGTAGGTTGCCAAGATCTTCCATGGGATCCGCTGCAGCCACAGCAACGCGGCTAGCAATATCAACAGCCATATCCTTCGGGAGCTTCTCCATGGAACGAGGACATGCGTGGCGATTGCAAAAGATGGATCCTCGGGTCGGGTAGCGACATCATGGCAGAGCGGATCACTGGGGAGGGGGATTGTAGCTCCCGGTTTTAAGGACAAAACTAGATACACACCATATGTGAGCCCAGAAAGTCAAATATCACATATAGCTACAAATAAAGGTAATATCAATTGACAATGCTTAATATATAACATACTTAGTATAAAGGATATAACCTTAGACAGCAAACAACGGAAAGACAACTCCGATCTTCGGGTGAAGACTCTAATTCCATAGGGACAACTGACTGGTTGATCACAGGCCTAATTTCTCCAAACTCTAGCAATCTGGTACCCATCCAGGATTTTTATCTAAATAATTGAAAAATAAAGCAAGCGTAAGTACATGTCGTACTCAACAAATATAACATGGGGTTCATGAGGCTCAAAAGGCTGACACTGGTTTAACTACAATTAGCTTTTAATGAGTCATCTTTTAGCAATTGGGTGGCAACAAGTTTATTCACAAGCCCATATAAACACATGATCAGGTAAACATGAATAATGAATAGCATAAACAGTAATCATTAATGAGCATCTTCATCATCGGTATCATCCATGTTCTTCATCTATTCCGTAAGGGTCCAAGGCCGCTCGTGACCATGAGCACGGCTGATATACTAGTTTTACACTGTGCAAAGGTTGTACACTTTCACTGTGAGTCATGATTTACCCTTTCGCCTGAGGCGGCCAACCTCTCGACCCACTACCAAGGAAGGTCAGTAGGGTTCACTATGAAGCCTTTCAAAGGTTCGTCTAACAAGTTAGGGCCGCTAAGGTTTCTCCATCAATAAGCATGAACCCCCTCCAAGGAAACCAAAGTGCACCCTCTTGGCAGGCCAAGATCATACCTGTTAATCCCATTCTTGAAACTAGGCATGGAGTTTTCATAAAATTCTTCAGTGAAGGCGTAGCCGATCCCATTCTTGAAACTAGGCATGGAGGCTGGTAATCTATAGGACACCCCTTCCTATCCAAGCTCGGAGGATCAAATTCAGCATCCTAAAAAGGTCAATTAGAACAGTTGGCAGAGGAATTCATCGAGCAGCTTTCTTGAAAAGAAATGGCAAGTTACCTCTCTGTCGGAAACAAATTCTCCATCCAGGGATATACACAAAGGATGGACCAACCCGCATAAAAGATGGGAGTGCCATTCTTGCCACCAGGAGTCAAAGAGAGTGGAAGAGGAGTTGACTCTGATCTAGTCATGCACGCAAAGGGAAGGAAGGTCCGATCCCAATTGAAAAACCCTAGAGGCTTCCATCACCTTACTGATATCTTCTCTCGGCTTCAATATGTTTTTGAAGAACAATTGAGGGAGGAGATGGCCAAAGCCAAACTGACAGGCTATGAAAGATGGATTGTAGAACTCATAAGTTGGGAGCTTGCCTGGAAGGGAGGAGCCTATAGCCATTTTGCCACAACCATGACAAAATTTGACAGGGAGAACGCAGGGCTTGCTGAAGGAATTAAAAATTGCAGCTGTCGCCTCGTCCGAACAGCCTGACTCGAATTGAAATTTGAATGGGAAGGTCAGCTCATTATTCTCATCATCATCATATGGTAACCAAGTCGGCATGCCTACATCAAACCCTCTGTAAAACTTCTTGAAGAGGTGGCCAATGTCAAAATCAATTATTATGGTCGATGCAGCCTCACCATAGCTCATGCACTGCCGAGTTCTTCCCTCTTCACCTCTATATTCCTCATCAAAATTGGAGGAAGGGAAACTCAAGCTTCTGAGATTAGGTCTTACAATCTTATGCATATACAGGTTGAGCCACATTTGTATCAACCACCAAGGGCCACTGATGGTATGCACTAGTTCATTCTTTAGTAATTGTGCGGCAACCTGGTACATCAGATGATAAGCCGCTTCTAGCAGATACTTTCCAAGAGGGATGTCCTTGCCTACTGCTAGATGCTCTGCCATGAGTTTGTGATTGTAAGTTGGACCACAAGATGATCCACAGAAGACGAATCTCTCCAACCACATATTCAGGAAGGCCACATATTCCCTTTCACTAATAGTCGATTCATCTCCGATATGGTTCAGAATATAACTTGCCCATCCTGTGCAATCTGATATTTTGGCTAATTTCTTGGAACCAACACTCAAGTATTCATAAGGGTGCACTAACCTAGTATCCTAAGGTCTGTCAACATGTAAACATCGGCTAGGGTAATAGTCATCGGGCCATGACCAAAGACAAAAGCATTCAGGGCATTGGACCAGAAATAGGATGCGAAAATCATTCCTCTCCATCCCGGACAATGAAAGTGTCAAACATTGATTCAAATCATACACCTCTCAATCTCTGCCCTTTTTCTCGGATACCCTGCGAAACCAATTTCTCCACACCTTGGACATTTTAGGCCAGTTTCTAAAGGGGGTTTTGATAGTCTAGGAGGACAAATCCACTACAGACTGTTTGAAGTGGATTTGGTTGGTTTCTTGACGTATGAAATCAGATGGATCAGGATCACCCATAGGCCCAAGAAAATAAACATTGGGGGTAACAGCTCATGGAATCAAGATTTCGTTCCTCATTTCCTAGAAATCGAATAAAGTAAATTTGAGGTCAAAGGAAATGTAATGTAGCCACCAACATTTTGAGAATGGGGATTTGAAAGCATACCTCGGGGACGTGGTCACAGGTCGCCATTACCGTCAAAATGGATGTGAATCTGAAGGAGACCGCTTAATAAAAGCTTGACGGGCGGAATATTTGCTAGGGTTGAAGCTTTGGCGATGGCAGCGTCAGCTGTTGAGATTTGCTCGAGAAAGAAGGGGAAAGAAAATAGGTCGAGTGAGTCGAAAAAGATACTATTGGGACATTATCTCGAAGAAGTCAGGAGCCGCGCGTATATCTCGGAGCGAAACGATTGCGGCGTGGTAAACAGATAAATAGGAATTTTGGAATAAAATCACTTTTATCCCAAAATTGGGGGGCATGTGTTGACACCAAAATTTGGATAGAAAAGCGTGGGAACTTGAAACTACCAAAATCATGCCGATCAAGGAATCGATTGCATAAGGATCGATATTAGCTGATTTAGATACGACTCAGGAGTCAGATCTCTTTGGATGACGTCAGTAGATAGCGATGATGAGCTACGGTTGGCGCCAGAAAACTACATATCGAACTCTACAAAAAGGGAAAGATTAGGGTCTAAGTTATCTTAAATTAGGAATGTTTTCTTCTATGTCGAAGATTGTAATGAGTGGTGCTCGAGTAGGATTCATGTTTAGGCTCCGGGTATAAATATCAAACCCCAGCTATTGTAAAGGATACACAATCAATTAAATACAACTTACTAACTTTTTTCGGCTCTGGCCACCCCTTAGGAGTAGGAGTAGAGTAGATCTCAGTGAGTTCTTCAGCAAGTATGGCTGCATCGATCCGGTCGACCTCCACTGCTTGTCTGTAAGTACCGTCATGGCTTATACTTCTGTTCGTACGGCTACATCGATCCGGTCGACCTCCACTACGACTCTGGTATAAGCTAGTTATCGACTATTGTCTAGTTCAAGTAAGGCTGCATCGATCCAGTCGACCTCCACTACTCGAACTAGATTAAGGTTAAGTTATCGGCTCTATCTAAGGGTGGTGTTCCTTCGGATAGATTCATTAAGTTACCGATATTACTTATTGCTTCCATTATTTATTTAATTACAGCAATATCACTTCGTCCGATTGGGATTGATCTAGATCAGCCTTATATCCTTTTTAACCCATCGTTTGTTAATCTAAATTTGATCTAATCTACACTTTAAACGACGACTTATGTTTTATCGGCTGTTTTATGTCAATCTTGATCGTGCATAGTGTACGGTTAAGGCATGTCTGATCTTGAGTAGATCTATTGGCTAGCGAAAACTGTTCCATGGCCCGTTATCACGGCATGTGTGATTCTACCTTACACCCCACTGTTAGCACCATGGAGTGGGGATCGTTATTTGGTAGATCTGTTCCTAATAGGGCATGACCTTAACTGTGTGCTATGCCTGAATCGGCTATTGTAACACCTCGGTGTTAAGCATGCATTACCATTTCATCCCATGAGCATAATCATCATCACCTCATGCATAAGCATCATTCATGCATTTCATTTCGAAAGAAATGAAGTATTATTTCATGTGGTGCTTGAATTGATTGAAATTCATTTATGTTTAAAACAAGGTGAAATGCCATGCTCATGTTTGAATGCCATGATTTCTTGTTTTGATCACTAAGATAGCTTATAAATATTTAGGACACAATTTGGAGCAAAGTTCATATTTAAATTTTTACCAAATTTTGCCTTTAAAAATAATTCTTCAAAATTAGGGTTTTGAATTAATATTGATTTTTATTTTGTAATTCAAAATCTATTTGGAATTTGACTTTGGTCATAAAAGCAAAGTCATAGATCTTGAAAAATGGAACAACTTTCATTTTTAGACCAACTTTTGAAACTGCTTTGAAATAGTTCAAAATTTCGTTTGAATGAAAAAGGAATTGAAAAGAATTTGAAAAAGATCAATTCACCTAAGTTGGGCCTCGCGCCTCACTTTCGGCCTAGCCGCGTAGACTGGCCCGGCCTGCCCCACGCCTCTCCCGCTCGCGAGCGCGCCGCGCCCAACCGGCATCAGGCCGCAGCCGCCGCGTGGCCGCCGAACGCCGGCGATGGCGTACGGGTGGCACCCCGGTGGGCCCAGCCACTCCACGCGCTCGCCTTCACCTGCCCGACCGCGCTGCGCTCCTCCTCACTCCTCCACTTCGCTCTCGCATCCGCCAGCACAAGCAACAGCCGCTCGCCGGAGTTGGCTGTTTCGGCTGCTCCAGTTAGCCTGAGCTATCTCCATCTTGCCTTGAGCATCGCCTCCTCCTTGCACACCTCGTGCTCGCCTCGGTAAGCCATGGGAGGCTCCCCTTCCCCAAGAATCCATCACCGGAGTCGTGGTCGAGCTCGCCGGAGTGCTCCGCTCATGGACCTCACCCCTCCGTCCTCCTTCTCGCTCTCCCTTCATGCGCACGAGCACCGCACGAGCTCGGTGAAGCTCCCACGCCACATCTCACGCCCCTTCTCGGCCGGAGATGGCCGGCCGACGGTGAGCCACACCACCGCGCCGCCATGGTCACTGGCCAGCTCGCTCTCGAGCTCCTCCAGGCCTGTCGCTTGCACTGACGTGTCCGCCATGGCAAGGTGGTCACGTTGGTGGTGACCTCGTCGCCGGCCACCTCGCCGACGGCGAGCTCACGCCGATCAGCGCAGCCTCCTCTGCCTCAGGGGCTGGCAGGTGGGGCCCGACTGACCCATGGGGGCCACTGTCAGCCGTAGGGGTGCACGCCTAGGTAGAAAGCCGGGTGGATCTAGTAGTTTTGAACATGGATTTTCAGAAAGAATTTAAGAAATGATTTTTAGATTTCTATTTAAATGCTTTGGGAATTTATAACTTGCTCAAAATGGCTCCAAATTTGTTGAAACAAATTTTGTTGTGTTCCTTGTCACTAGATCTACATGATAAAAATATTGCATATCATTTTTGAGATACTTTAATGTAGAGCTTTATTTAATTCTTGATATTGCTGATATCTTGTGAAATGTGTAGTAAATTCTATATGTATCAGAAAAATATGATCCCAAATTGGTTAGCCTATTCTTGAGATGTACTTTCTGTGAAAAATATATGTCATGTAGGTTATGTGGAAAAATATGGCTAGGTAGGTTATGTGTATTAATTGCTGATTTCTTATAAAATTGCTAGGGCTAAAAATATGAATAGTACATGTAGGTGAAACTTTTTGTACAGTAATTGTATGCTCTGTAGATCATAGGAAAAATATCAAATCTGTTGTTTGACACTTTTCGTAGTACAAAGTATTTTCATGCTCAATTATCCACCATAGCTTGTCATTTTTGTGTAGGCTGTTATACTTATCTAAATGCAATGAAAATTTTATGGTAGTCTACTTAGAGTAGTACTATGCTACTGTAATTTTCTTACATTTTTATGAGCACTAGAAATATATGTTACTGTTGTAGCCCTAGTTTAACATGAAATAAACAAATCTTCTTTAACACATGATTAGTTAATAATGTTTGCTTTGGTGTATCTTTGAAGCATCTTAGATTGCGGTGTGACTTGGCATGTTAGTACCATGGTTGTAGTAGTAATATAGTAGTACATGTTCTTGGATGATGTTGGCTACCTTGTAAAAGTGCTTTACTTCTACTATGCCCAATACAGTTGAACATATTCATCTACATTTCATGTATCAAGCTCATTACATGTCATCTCTTTGATGCACCTATGCATTAGCACTCATACATCTACATCATATAGGATCACAGGAGGAGTTGCTAGCAGTAGTTTAGGAAGAGCAGACCAGGACAGATCCACAAGAAGTCTAGGCACAGGAGGTGCCAGAGGAAGAGGAGTCGGGAGAGGACTTGCCCGAGTGCGTGGATCATCAACCTAGTTCATTCAAACGAGGCAAGCCCCGAAGCATTCTAAGTCTCCTACTTTATAAAAGCAATTCTTTCTATATATATGAGTTTATATATTGTTGCATTAAGTGGTAGGAGTTGATTGAAACCGTTGATGCATTTATTACTATCCTTGCCTACCTTACTACCTTGTTACCCTATTAGGTCAGGATCGAATAACTGCTTAGCCTTGCTTAGACCGGTAGCGATCGATGATAATCTGATCACCTACATCATAGGTGGTTACTGGAAGAATTTAGCTATGGAAAGAATGATATCCTAGAATTAACCATGTGCGATGGATAATTGGAGACCGGACGGAAAAAGTTGGAGGCAACCAGACAGGGTTCTGGGGTGCTATTAGTTTCCGTCTGTGTTGATTAAGGACCGATCGTTGTTCATCCCTCTTGTCATGTAGAACGCATGCCTCACATTTAGCTAGCCGAATAAAGTACCTTTCGACCGCGAAGCTAGTGACACTATTCGAGCTAGGATAAACCTAGATTGGCAGACTGGTGCTGAAGGGGGTATGATGGGGACGCGAAGAGTGAGCCCAAGGTGCGTCCTGGCAGTCGAGCGGTCCCTGGGTAGTGCGGTCCCGGCAGTTATCCCGCGGCTACTTGGAAAGTGTCATTGGTGATCTAAGCGACCCTGACGGGGGAAGCGTGGTTTGTGTGAGGAATAAATCACCAGCTGGTTAGGAATCGATTCGAATCGCCATCGCTCCTAGATAGCGAGCACTTGACTCGAGCTACGGCATCGTAGTAATTATTATGGAACAATGATGGTTATCTGGATGGTATGGGATATGCTAAATCTAAATTGGTAACTGGATGTTATTGGTTAATCAAGTGATTGCTATAGTACAGGTGCTTACCTAGATGGATAGGTTATAATAAAGATGATGCAAAGTACTTAAAATGGTTTCTTCATGATAGTTTATGATTTTCGCAAACCAGTCAGCTAGCCCACTAAAGAAAGCCTTGCATAATCGTTGGTGTCATCTTATTTTGGTTTAAGACGAGTAAGTCTAGCTAAGTATATTCTCGTACTCAGGGCGTTGTTCCCATTGTTGTTGCAGATAGTCAAATGTACTACGATTATTGCATTAACTGCCTGTACCCGGCGATGGGTGACAACTAGGACCAAGGGCAATGGTCATTCCGTATCTCTCATCTGATGCTTTTGTTGGAGATGACTACCTACTGGCACTGTATTGAAACTAAAAGTGTGTGTGTGACTTGAAAACTAATTGCTTCTGCTATTTCAGATTGAACCTGGTTTGTAATAACTTTATATTCTAAACTCTGATGTATCCTACTGTCATTGTGAACTTTATGTAACACGTGACGGTACTTGCTAAACTTGTACAATCTTGGTTGTATGTCGTTTGGTTTGAAATCCTTCGTGGTTTCATGGACTACCGGGTTATACGGGCTTAAGTTTGCTAAATTATCTGCTTCGGCGGAAGATTTCCTTACTTAGTCTCGTATAATTGATCGGTTCTGTTACAGCTGGCATCAGAGCAAGGTTTAGCAGGTTACTGTTCATGCGTGTATTTAAAACAAAAGGGTTTTGTGTTACAAAACTAATTGCAAACTATAGTATATAGGTGTTTCAACCTCTAATTAAAAACTTAAGAGTGTGCCAGTGGTCATATCCTTTATGCCCAATTAAGGACTCTAGGTGGCTTGTTTAAGTACTGACTTGAGGGTCTTTGCATCATATTTCTATTTCGTCGCTCATACGGCGTGCTATTGTATGAGTGCCATTCACTTGAGTGGTAATGTATGGATCCATTGCCTCTACGCCTCGGTAAGTGAGAGTTGTGAGAGCATGATCGGATACATTGCCGATCTAGGGAAGTGCTTATATGATGCCGGATTATTTACATGCCATACGCGTGTTTGTATGAAGGTATCCAATGTGTGGGGAAAGTCCGTCCTGTGGTGACGATGCCGTCGATAGGACGATGGTTCAGGTAGTTGCTACCATTGTATGCGTATCTGGAGATGCGTGTAGAACAAGTAGATTACTTCACTGTTTTCGTGCATATTTTTCATACTGCCAGGGTTTGGGCTGAAGTGGATCTTTTGTAGGTACATCACAGCGCTATCGTATAGTACGTATTAGCTACATTATCAGAGACCGTTGTATGCCACCGTCTATGCCGCTAGCAATGGTTATTTTTTCCTAAGTTTGTGAGAACGTACGGAACGTGCATGCATCATGTTGTTACATATCATTCATGGCATTGTTCCTCCCCTTATAAGTTGATTATCTCATTTTGATAAAAATGATAACTTAAACTTGTTCTCACGTGAGTAATAAAACAAATTTGCTACAGATGGCACGCACAAAGCAGACCGCTCGCAAGTCCACCGAAGGCAGAGCTCCTCGCCACCAGCTTGCTTCATGTACCCATTAGCGCCACACGTTTCTTGGAGAGTTTGGGATGCCTACACTCTTGTGGAGGGTGCTCAGCTATGTAGGCTATACTGATGGAATGGAGCCCCGCTACTTCTGGACAAATGAGTAGTTGGGAGAAGGTCTCTTGGTTACTGTGGAGGCCATTGTTCGTCCCCGAGGTGACGATTTTGAGTGGACTAGTTGGCGTTATGAGTCAACTGGCAGGACCACTGAAGAAGTAGCTGATAGGGCAGCCTTTGGGATACTGAAGGATATCATGGATCGTTTTCCTCAGGAGTTGGTAGCCGCTTTAGTTGGAGTCTTTCCGAGGGGCAACCCCTCCACTGACTCATGGCAGCAAGTGAGAGGAAGATCTCTAGAGATTGGTGCAGCAGAAGGACATAACAGTGATAGCCCAGCCATGAGCGCCATGTTCACAGTGATAAAGGCTTTCAATGGAGTAGAAGGTAGCCTGAGACATGTGTCTGGTGCTCTTGGTCATGCCCGCGATGACCGACGTCAGCTTTAGAGGGATCACGACGCCGAGATTGAGAGGCTCAGTGCAGAGATGGCCTAGTTGACTCGTCAGAGGGATCAGGCGATCCAGAGGACTGGAGCCTATGAGGGAGACGTGCGTGCACTGAGAGAGCAGGTCAAGCGTCTGACCACCGCCAATAGGAACACTGAGCGCATGTTGATCCATGTGCTCCACCAGAGGAATGAAGCCTAGTCCACAGAAGATGTTCTGAGAGCTCGACAGGTTGAGCTGGAGCAGCAGCTGGCCAATGCAGAAGAGTACAACAACAACCTACATGAGGAGGTTCATCAGCTGAATAACCAGCTCCACCCTTACGTTCCTCCTAGAGCCGTAGAGATGGATCTTGATGAGGACGAGGATCCCGAAGAGCCTGAGGCACCAGCTGATGACGACAACGATGACATAGATAGTGATGATGTCGGCATCTCCGACCTAGACAGCGACCACGATGAGTAGACTAGTAGTTGTTGCGCTAGCTACTAGGGTTTCATTTGCGATGACCTTTTGCATGGTTGACATGTTTGGCATGTACTTCTGAGTAGAAAGACTAAGACCTTGATGTAATGTTGGAAAACTTGGATGTGTTTGTGGCGATATCTGAACGTCAAAAGTCCAGTGTATGTATGCTGGCAATTTGGTTGTATTGGACGTGATGTGTGCGTTTCAGTAATCTAATTAGTCATGTTGTGTTAATTGGAATGGCTTATTGTGCCCCTGTTTTATTGTATGAATTTATTCTCTCTAGTGAATTCAGTACGGCATAATTTTTCATTCACCTGCAACTTCTACAACATCGCCTCATAATTACTGTTGCTAAAATATGCAGATGTCGAACACTCGTCGTACCGTGTATGACGTGACTGAGGCAGGTGGCAGTGCCGCCGGGAATGAGAACCGTGATCCACCACCATCGCCTCCTCCTCCATCGTACACCACGGAATAGTTCTTCGCACAGTTCCTTGGAAGTCAACGCAACATGGAGGGCATGCAGCAGAACATGGAAGCTGCATTGCGCCATATTGCCGACAACACCCGCCATGGGTTAAACCCAGGTGGACATGAAGCAAATCAGCATAGTAGTTTTAAGGACTTTATGGACACCAGACCACCAATTTTCAAGGAAGCGGTAGAGCCCTTGGATGCAGAAGAGTGGATAAACACCATGGAAGATAAGTTTCGCGTTCTAAGGATGACAGAAGTATTGAAGACGGTGTATGCAACTCATCAGCTGCAAGGCCCTACAGGAATGTGGTGGAAGCACCACCGCACCACTTTTCCTCCCATTGCCCACATTTCTTGGAGGGAATTCACTGAGGCCTTTCGTGGAGTTTACATTCCCCCTGGTTTGACCGAAATGAAGTTTGGAGAATTTCTAGCACTGAACCAAGGCACCAAGATCGTGACCCAGTATCTACATGCATTCAATAATCTAAGTCGCTATGCCTCTGACATGGTGAATTCCGATGCCAAAAAGATCGCTAGTTTCAAGAGAGGTCTGAATCCCAAGATGATGAAGCATGTGGGTACCAACACAAGAACTGGTTTCAATGACTTTGTTAGTGACTGCTTAAAGCAAGAAAAGAACAACAATGTTTATGCTACATCCAAGACTCGCAAGAGGGCTTTTGATTCAGGTCCGTCCCAGCCAAGGGCCCCGATGGCAAATCGTTCTACGTATCATCCGCCTGCCCCTAGTGCAAGGTTTAGGCCACCCCAATGGAGGAATCAGAATGCCTAGCAACCTCAGAGGAACCATAAGCCATTTAAGATGGTGGTGCCACAAGCCAAGACCGGACAAGGCAGTTCATCTGGAGCTGCTACTCAAGTAAGAGGACCGTGTTTCAACTGCAATCAAACTGGTCACTTTGCGAAGTTCTACCCATATCCCAAGAGGCAGCAAACTCAGTACCAAGCTCGTGTGCACCACACCACCATTGATGACATCCTGGAAGGAGAGCCCATGACAGCCGGTATGTTTTCTATCAACAATCGTCCTGCAGTCGTTTTGTTTGATTCTGGATCATCGCATTCATTCATAAGTCAAGCATTTGCAAGAAAGTATGAGCAAAAGATAGTTGAATTGGAATGTGCTTATCGGATCAGTTTAGCTGGGGCTGATCTGTTAACTAATCAGATAATCTGGGGGATAACCCTGTGTATAGTAGATAGGCAGTATATGCTTAACTTGATAGTTATGCCAGGACTAGTTCTGGATGTGATTATAGGAATGAACTGGATGACTAAGATGGGAGTAGTAATTGATGTGGGAGGAAGAAGCATTTTTCTCAAAGAACCTGTTGGAGAAGGTACATTTCAAGTAACCTTACCTCCGAGAATAGATCTAACCAGTACAACTTGTGCAGTCCAAACTACTCTTCTAGCCAAGATTCTAGTAGTGTGCGAGTTTCTGGACGTGTTTCCAAATGAGTTACCCGGTCTTCCACCGGACAGAGATGTTGAGTTTGCCATTGAATTGATCTCTGGAACACCACCGATCTCAAGAAGGCCTTATCGGATGCCTCCAAATGAATTAGCTGAGTTGAAGAAACAACTCCAAGATTTGTTGACTAAGGGTTTGATTCGCCCAAGTTCATCGGAATGGGGATGTCCCGCACTGTTCGTAAAGAAGAAGAAGGATAACTCCTTATGGATGTACGTGGACTACCGGCCACTGAATGCGGTAACAATTAAAAACAAGTATCCTCTACCTCGGATTGATATCTTGTTTGATCAATTGTCCAAAGCCAAAGTGTTCTCCAAAATAGATTTGAGATCAGGGTACCATCAGATCAAGATTAGACCACAAGATATACCCAAAACCACGTTCTCCACCAGATATGGTTTGTACGAGTATCTTGTCATGTCCTTTGGTTTGACAAATGCTCCTGCATACTTTATGTATCTGATGAATTCAGTCTTTATGCCGGAGTTGGATAAGTTCATGATTGTGTTCATTGATGACATTCTAGTGTACTCAGAGAACGAATAGGATCATGAAGAGCATCTAAGAATTGTCTTGACTAGACTCAGAGATCACCAGTTGTATGCTAAGTTTAGTAAATGTGAGTTCTAGCTGAAGACAGTTCTTTTTCTCGGTCATGTGCTATCTGAGAATGGAATCTCAGTGGATCCTAGTAAGGTACAAGAGGTTATGGACTGGAAGGCACCAAGCACAGTTCATGAGGTTCGGAGTTTTCTTGGATTAGCCGGTTACTATCGTCGTTTTATACCGGACTTCTCAAAGATTGCCAAGCCAATGACAAGTTTGCTACAAAAGGATCATAAGTTCGTTTGGACAGAGGAGTGTGAGGCAGCTTTCTGCACCTTGAGGAATTTGCTAACCACTGCTCCTATTCTGGCGCAACCGGATATAGAGAAGCCGTTTGATGTGTTTTGCGATGCATCAAAGAATGGCTTAGGATGTGTTCTAATGCAAGATGGAAGGGTCATTGCTTATGCCTCACGTCAGTTGAGGAAGCATGAGGTTAACTATCCTACGCATGATTTAGAGCTTGTGGCTGTTGTGCATGCTCTAAAGATTTGGAGACACTACTTGCTTGGGAATGTGTGCAATATCTTTACAGATCATAAGAGTCTCAAGTACATATTTACTCAGTCTGAGTTGAATATGCGACAAAGAAGATGGTTAGAGCTAATAAAGGATTATAACCTGAATGTGCACTACCATCCGAGAAAGGCAAATGTAGTGGCAGATGCCTTAAGTAGGAAGTCGCATTCTCTTGTTGTGTGACCATTGTTTGAAGATGGGTTCAATTTGTTGCATCATGCTGTGTTGCATAGTATCCAGGTTAGTTGTACCTTGGAAAGCAAGATCATTGAGGGTCACAAAATAGATAAAGGAATATTCCATATCAAGGAGAAAATAAAGAACCGTCCAAGCACTTTAGAGTGGATGAACAAGGAGTGTTATGGTTTAATGACCGTCTGGTTGTACCTAAGGATCGAGAGCTCAAGAACAAATTGATAGATGAAGCTCATCACTCTAAGCTGACTATCCATCCTGGAAGTAACAAAATGTACCAAGAATTGAGACCTCGTTATTAGTGGACAAAGATGAAGAAGGAGATTACAGTGTATGTTGCTCGTTGCGACATGTGTTGTAGAGTGAAAGCTCTTCACATGAGACCCGCAAGAATGTTGCAACCTTTGTCCATACCAGATTGGAAATGGGATGATATAAGTATGGATTTTATCACCGGTTTCCCCACCACACCAAAGGGGAATGATTTGATTTGGGTAATTGTAGATCGCCTTACCAAATCCGCTCACTTCTTACCAGTCAAAACAACATTTCGACCACCTCAGTATGCTGAGAAGTACATTGCAGGGATTGTCCGATTACATGGTATACCAAAGACTATCGTGTCTGATCGTGGGTCATAGTTTACCGCTCATTTTTGGGAGCATCTTCATAAAGGTTTGGGTACTAGCTTGATTCGGAGTATAGCTTACCACCCACAGACAGATGGGTAGACAGAGCGAGTTAATGCTGTCCTAGAAGATATGCTTAGAGCTTGTGTGTTATCGTCTAAAGGTTCATGGGAATCATGGTTACCTTTGGCAGAGTTCACTTACAACAATAGTTACCAAGAGAGTATCAAGATGGCTCCATTTGAAGCATTGTATGGCAGGAAATGTAGGACACCATTGAATTGGGTTGAGCCTGGAGAAAGAAGGTTTTACGGAATCAATTTTGTTGACGAGGCTGAGAAAAAGGTCTGTATTATCCAACAAAACATGAAAGCGACACAGTCACGCCAGAAGAGTTATGCCGATAAGAGAAGGAGACCACTTGAGTTTGAGGTAGGTGACTACGTTTATCTGAAGGTTACTCTAATGAAGAAAGTACAACGGTTTGGAGTAAAGAGAAAACTTGCTCCTAGATTTGTAGGACCATACAAGATCATGGAGAAGAAGGGTCCCGTGGCTTATAAGTTACAGTTACCAGAAGCGATGGGTTCAATCTTCCCAGTCTTCCATGTATCATAGTTGAAGAAGTGCTTGTGTGTTCCGGAAGAGAGAATAGAACCTCAGAGCATTGAGCTCAAATCAGACTTGGAATACAGTGAGCAACTGGTTCGAGTTTTGGACACTAAGGACCAAGTCACTCGAAACAAAGTGGTGAGAACATATAAGATACAGTGGAGTCATCACGATGATGGTGATGCGACATGGGAAACAGGAGAGTATCTTCAAAACGCTTATAAGGATTTTTATAGCAAATGGTTCGTAACTCAAAATCTCGGGACGAGATTCTTATAAGTGGGGAGGGTTGTAACACCTCGGTGTTAAGCATGCATGACCATTTCATCCCATGAGCATAATCATCATCACCTCATGCATAAGCATCATTCATGCATTTCATTTCGAAAGAAATGAAGTATTATTTCATATGGTGCTTGAATTGATTGAAATTCATTTATGTTTAAAACAAGGTGAAATACCATGCTCATGTTTGGATGCCATGATTTCTTATTTTGATCACTAAGATAGCTTATAAATATTTAGGACACAATTTGGAGCAAAGTTCATATTTAAATTTTTACCAAATTTTGCCTTTAAAAATAATTCTTCAAAATTAGGGTTTTGAATTAATATTGATTTTTATTTTGTAATTCAAAATCTATTTGGAATTTGACTTTGGTCATAAAAGCAAAGTTGTAGATCTTGAAAAATGGAACAACTTTCATTTTTACACCAACTTTTGAAACTACTTTGAAATGGTTCAAAATTTCATTTGAATGAAAAAGGAATTGAAAAGAATTTGAAAAAGATCAATTCACCTAAGTTGGGACTCGCGCCTCACTTCCGGCCCAGCCGCGCAGACCGGCTCGGCCTGCCCCACGCCTCGCCCGCTCGCCAGCGTGCCGCGCCCAACCGGCATCAGGCCGCAGCCGTCGCATGGACGCCGAACGCCGGCGACGGCTTACGGGTGGCACCTCGGTGGGCCCAGCCACTCCACGCGCTCGCCTTCACCTGCCCGATCGCGCTGCGCTCCTCCTCACTCCTCCACTTCGCTCTCGCATCTGCCAGCGCAAGCAGCAGCCGTAGCGCTCGCCTCCGCCACCGCCCGCACCAGCAGCTCGCTGGAGTTGGCCGTTTCGGCTGCTCCAGTTAGCCTGAGCTATCTCCATCTTGCCCTGAGCATCGCCTCCTCCTTGCGCACCTCATGCTCGCCTCGGTAAGCCATGGGAGGCTCCCCTTCCCCAGGAATCCCTCGCCGGAGTCATGGCCGAGCTTGCCGGAGTGCTCCGCTCTGTGGACCTCGCCCCTCCGTCCTCCTTCTCGCTCTCCCTTCACGCGCACGAGCACCGCACGAGCTCGGTGAAGCTCCCACGCCACATCTCACGCCCCTTCTCGGCTGGAGATGGCCGGCCGACGGTAAGCCACACCACTGCACCGCCATGGCTGCTGGCCAGCTCGCCCTCGAGCTCCTCTGGCCCTGCCACTTGCACTGACGTGTCCGCCTTGGCAAGGTGGTCACGTTAGTGGTGACCTCGTCGTCGGCCACCTCGCCAACGGCGAGCTCACGCCGGTCAGCGTAGCCTCCTCTACCTCAGGGACTGTCAGCCGTAGGGGTGCACGCCTGGGTAGAAAGCCGGGTGGATCTAGCAGTTTTGAACATGGATTTTCAGAAAGAATTTAAGAAATGATTTTTAGATTTCTATTTAAATGCTTTGGGAATTTATAACTTGCTCAAAATGGCTCCAAATTTGTTGAAACAAATTTTGTTGTGTTCCTTGTCACTAGATCTACATGATAAAAATATTGCATATCATTTTTGAGATACTTTAATGTAGAGCTTTATTTAATTCTTGATATTGCTGATATCTTGTGAAATGTGTAGTAAATTCTATATGTATCAGAAAAATATGATCCCAAATTGGTTAGCCTATTCTTGAGATGTACTTTCTGTGAAAAATATATGTCATGCAGGTTATGTGGAAAAATATGGCTAGGTAGGTTATGTGTATTAATTGCTGATTTCTTGTAAAATTGCTAGGGCTAAAAATATGAATAGTACATGTAGGTGAAACTTTTTGTACAGTAATTATATGCTCTGTAGATCATAGAAAAAATATCAAATCTGTTGTTTAACACTTTTCGTAGTACAAAGTATTTTCATGCTCAATTATCCACCATAGCTTGTCATTTTTGTGTAGGCTGTTATACTTATCTAAATGCAATGAAAATTTCATGGTAGTCTACTTAGAGTAGTACTATGCTACTGTAATTTTCTCAGATTTTTATGAGCAACAAAAATATATATTGCTGTTGTAGCCCTAGTTTAACATGAAATAAACAAATCTTCTTTAACACATGATTAGTTAATAATGTTTGCTTTAGTGTATCTTTGAAGCATCTTAGATTGTGGTGTGACTTGGCATGTTAGTACCATGGTTGTAGTAGTAATATAGTAGTACATGTTCTTGGATGATGTTGGCTACCTTGTAGAAGTGCTTTACTTCTGCTATGCCCAATACAGTTGAACATATTCATCTACATTTCATGTATCATGCTCATTACATGTCATCTCTTTGATGCACCTATGCATTAGCACTCATACATCTGTATCATACAGGATCGCAGGAGGAGTTGCTAGCAGTAGTTCAGGAAGAGCAGACCGGGATAGATCCACAAGAAGTCCAGGCACAGGAGGTGCCAGAGGAAGAGGAGTCGGGAGAGGACTTGCCTGAGTGCGTGGATCATCAACCTAGTTCGTTCGAACGAGGCAAGCCCCAGAGCATTCTAAGTCTCCTACTTTATAAAAGCAATTCTTTCTATATATATGAGTTTATATACTGTTGCATTAAGTGATAGGAGTTGATTGAAACCGTTGATGCATTTATTACTATCCTTGCCTACCTTACTACCTTGTTACCCTGTTAGGTTAGGATCGAATAACTGCTTAGCCTTGCTTAGACCGGTAGCGATCGATGATATTCCGATCACCTACATCATAGGTGGTTACTGGAAGAATTTAGCTATGGAAAGAATGATATCCTGGAATTGACCATGTGCGATGGATAATTGGAGACCAGACGGAAAAAGTTGGAGACAACCAGATAGGGTTCTAGGGTGCTGTTAGTTTTCGTCTGTGTCGATTAAGGACCGATCGTTGCTCGTCCCTCTTGTCATGTTGAACGCATGCCTCACATTTAGCTGGCCGAATAAAGTACCTTTCGACCACGAAGCTAGTGACACTATTCGAGCCAGGATAAACCCGGATTGGCAGACTGGTACTGAAGGGGGTATGACGGGGATGCGAAGAGTGAGCCCAAGGTGCGTCCTGGCAGTCGGGCGGTCCCTGGGTAGTGCGGTCCCGGTAGTTATCCCGCGGCTACTTGGAAAGTGTCATTGGTGATCTAAGCGACCCTAACGGGGGAAGCATGGTTTGTGTGAGGAATAAATCACTAGCTGGTTAGGAATCAATTCGAATCGCTATCGCTCCTGGATAGTGAGCACTTGACTCGAGCTACGGCACCGTAGTAATTATTATGGAACAATGATGGTTATCTGGATGGTATGGGATATGCTAAATCTAAATTGGTAACTGGATGTTATTGGTTAATCAAGTGATTGCTATAGTACAGGTGCTTACCTAGATGGATAGGTTATAATAAAGATGATGCAAAGTACTTAAAATGGTTTCTTCATGATAGTTTATGCTTTTCGCAAACCAGTCAGCTAGCCCACTAAAGAAAGCCTTGCATAATCCTTGGTGTCGTCTTATTTTGGTTTAAGACGGGTAAGTCTAGCTGAGTACCTTCTCGTACTCAGGGCGTTGTTTCCATTGTTGTTGCAGATGGTCAAATGTACTACGGTTATTGCATTAACTGCCTGTACCCGGCGATGGGTGACAACTAGGACCAAGGGCAATGGTCATTCTGTATCTCTCATCTGATGCTTTTGTTGGAGATGACTACCTACTGGCACTGTATTGAAACTAAAAGTGTGTGTGTGACTTGAAAACTAATTGCTTCTGCTATTTCAGATTGAACCTGGTTTGTAATAACTTTATATTCTAAACTCTGATGTATCCTACTATCATTGCGAACTTTATGTAACATGTGACGGTACTTGCTAAAGTTGTACGATCTTGGTTGTATGTCGTCTGGTTTGAAATCCTTCATGGTTTCACGGACTACCGGGTTATACGGGCTTAAGTTTGCTAAATTATCTGCTTCGGTGGAAGATTTCCTTACTTAATCTCGTATAATTGGTCGGTTCTGTTACAGCTATTTTAGCCGATTTTGAGTGCTTTCACAAACAGTTCACATCACGAAACCATTGAAGTAAGGATAGGTTGAATGATATGTTAACCCCATGATCTTATTATTTTATTATGGCCTGCATGATTCTGCCTCATGCCCCACTGATATTAGTAATAAGTTAGGGTCATCGAATTTATTATTGTTTCTACGGCCTGCATGATTCTGCCTCATGCCCCACTGGTCATAGAGATAGATGAGATCTAATATGTTTATTAGATTTATCTTTATTAAATGGTTGAATGATGATGAGCAGTTTCTTTTATATAAAAGGGATTTGATTACTTGCAGTCATTGGCTTAACATAAATTAATTATTGTTGACATCCTTTTGCCATTGACTAATGTTTGTCTACATACCGAGATCTATCTTGATTGATAACCGATTTACCTTCTATAATTCCATGAGCTTTAATTGATTTATTCTTATGAGTATGCTGTAATCGACTATTTAGTCAATTTCCTTCCATATCGGCTCTCAGAGCCACACATTCGGGACTGTCTGGCAACACCGATATATTCCGCTTTAAATTACTGATTAGCTTTCTCTCCTTATCAATTGTAGGGTCAAATTGACTGGCACATCTTAGGAGGAGTGCGCAGGATCGACCATCCCTGAGCTAAAGCTAAGTAGATCTCCAGCTCCATCGAGCGGACCCTTCCGGCTTGCTCATGTGCCCTCGGCACTGGACGAATTTTTGTGGCGACACAATGCTTAATATATAACATACTTAGTATAAAGGATATAACCTTAAACAGCAAACAGCGGAAAGACAACTCCGATCTTTGGGTGAAGACTCCAATTCCACAGGGACAACTAACTGGTTGATCACAAGGCTAATTCTTCCAAACTCAAGCAATCTAGTACCCATCCGGGATTTTTATCCAAATAATTGAAAAATAAAGCAAGCGTAAGTACATGTCGTACTCAATAAATATAACTTGGGGTTCATGCGGCTCAAAAGGCTGACACTGGTTTAACTGCAATAAGCTTTTAATGAGTCATCTTTTAGCAATTGGGTGGCAACAAGTTTATTCACAAGCTCATATAAACACATGATCACGTAAAAATGAATAATGAATAGAATAAACAGTAATCATTAATGAGCATCTTCATCATCGGTATCATCCATGTTCTTCATCTATTATGTAAGGGTCTAAGGCCGCTCGTGATCGTGAGCACGGCTGATATACTAGTTTCACACTCTACAGAGGTTGTACGCTTTCACTGTGAGTCGTGATTTACCCTTTCGCCCGAGGTGGCCAACCTCTTGACCCACTACCAAGGAAGGTCGGCAGGGTTCACTATGAAGCCTTTTAAAGGTTCGTCTAACAAGTTAGGGCCGCTAAGGTTCCCCATCAATAAACATGAACCCCCTCCAAGGAGTGACTAACAAAATATCAAAAAACCAAAGTGCACCCTCTTGGCAGGCTGAGATCATACCTATCAAAGCCCCTCTTACGCCATAAAGGTAACCACTAACAACCTAGAAAAGGTCCTCATACTGAGCTAAAGCCAGAGCCATATAGCCCTCACAGCTATACTATAAGTTCCGGATGTTCGCTTATAGATAAGTCCTTAGGGAGAGAAATCTAGAGCACCATAAAACAACCCAATGCTCTGGCCCCTGATTCCATGTTGCTAAAAAGCATCTTTTAGTGTTTATTGCATATACCATTAGTCAAGTTACAAGATCATGGATTTAGTTGAGCACTAGCATCATACTACCCAATGCAATACCCCATAGATATCAAGGTACAAGGTAACAAAGTACTAGAAAATCCTTAGTGGTAATCAAGGTAGACACATGTATCATGAATTAAATGATTAAAGGTGTATAGGACAACAAGGAAGATCCCATGCTATACTTGCCTTAAACTCAAATCCTTCTTCTATTGAATTATAATCTCCAAAGGACTTCTTCTGGATCACCAACTTCTTTTATATCACCAATGCAAAGCTCACCGACTAGACATGATCATAAAGCACCACACAAGCATCCATGCAATCATACATGAAGCAAACAATAAATCTAAATTAGAACAATACACCAAATATAAAATTAAGATAAAAAAGTTTGTAAAACGAATCTACGTCTCGCTACGAACACACAGACGCGGAAAGCACTCTAATCGGAGCTATAACGAAAAAGTTATGAATTAAATAAGATTTCCTTTAATAAAATAATAGATTAAATCTAACCTTGAATTTCAAAAGTTGAAAATATATTTAACAGTAGGATGAACATGTAGATTACTCAATTACGAATCTAACGCAACTTGAATGGATCAAAACAGAGTTAAAGCAAAGAGTTTATGGCCTAAATAAGACTAGTGGCAAAATTGTAAATAGATGAAAGCATATTTTGGATCTGACCGAAGAAACTACGTTTTCAAAAGAAGAAAACGTATTCTGAATCTAACTGAGGGAGTTTACGCTTTCTGAAAGAGAAAACGTATTCTGAATCTACTAGAAAGAAACTACGCTTTTGAAATAGGAAAACGTATTCTAGAAGTGCGCCATGGACTGCGGGTTATATTACGCGAAACTGCAGCGGCTCTTTTGCAAATAAATCTATTGAAGGGATACGGGCGATCTTGGACCGTTGGATTGAATCTGGACGGCCTAGATCAGAAAGGAGGGGGGAGAGAGTCACCGATCGGAGAAGAAAACTGGCGCGGCGGAGCTCCATTACTGGCGGCGAGAAGCTCCCTGGAGCGCTCGGTTTGGGCCCTAGAGGCCACGGTTTGACGAGCCGAGAGCACAGGGAACAGGAGTAGAAGACATCAAACTCACCTAGGGCCTTCTTACGGTCGATGGCGGGTCTACGGCGTCGGACAGCGTGGTGGCAACGACGACGGCGAGAGAAGGAGAAAAATCTAATTTACTACACGAGAAATTTCCCAAACTAGGGGCTCCCCTTACGGTAGTTTTGGTGTGCTTTGCCCAAGGGGTTGGTACATATTTATAGGGAGAAAAAACTCTCCACATCTAATCAACTAGCAATATGGTACTAATTGATATTGCACCCTCCACATTTACTAATGGACCTAAATAATCATTAAAGCCCATTAGTAAATAAATGCATGGGCCTTTGAGATTTATTAGGATTATTGCACATGGACTTTGAGAGTTGGTTAAAAAATAAGATATATTATTTATTTTTGGAATTAATTAATTCCATGAATAAAATAATTCTAGAAAAGTCTAGAATTGATATTTAAGCCACGAAAAATACTCTGAGACCTCCGAAATTTGGGGAAAATTCCTAGAGACACTTTAGAACATGATGAACCCAAATAAAGTATTTGAAGATCATGAAAAGATTGTTGAGAACTTGGAACATAAAGATTAAGGTGAAGAAGGTAGGAATTAAATTCCAGAAAGAAAGCTAAAAAATTCCTAGAGATAGATATTCGTCTCCTAAACGTATTTAAAAAAACACATTTTGCACATAGAAACACAAAGTGCAACCGACATGAATGCAACAAACATGTTTCTACCTTAAGATAAATTTTAATCTAATAAAAATTTATTATTTCCCCATGTTTTCATGAACATAAAAATATAAAATTAAATCATTTTAGCTCTATTTCAAGATAAGCAAATTTTAGGGTGTTATAGGGATTGGAGCGGAGCAAGGTGAGTTCCAAAAAAACCCTCTTGGGATTTTATAATCGCTCCATTCTTGAAGGTTCTGCAACGCGGGGATGTCAAATGTCTCGGGGGAGTCAATCATCATCCTCCGTGTGAATCGCATAAACCGTGTATGAAAATACGAAAAAAATTCAAAATGAAAAAATCTTTTATCTTACTATCTTACGATTACTAATTAGAGGCCCCAACGGTGTAAACCGTGTGAACCGCATAAACCGTGTATGTAAACCGTGTGAACCCCTAATTTTGCATGTAAATTACCCACCTCTGCCATTACAAAAAGATAATTCAAAGCAGACAATAAGAATAAAATAGGCTAGCGGTTTGTCACTTCGTCTCTCCTAAGTTCATGGTTAGCGCTAGAGGGGCCGAGCCGTGTGGTCGAGCCAACTTCTAACACTGTTCCATCACCATTACTTCCGCCGGGAGAAGCGTGCTCCACTAAGATCGTGCGAGATGTGGCCTCGCCTTAACTCCTGCTCTCACTCAGTGCAATCGAAGGGAGCTCCAACGGGCGCCTATCTTGCCCATCCTTCTATAAAAGTAGAGGCTAAGGCGGGGAAGCAAGTACATGATTCCTTTTCTCTCAAACTTCTATCTTCTTTGTTCAGCACTCTATCTCAACACCCCATCTTTCACATCTCATCCAATGGCAGATCGAGCAACGAAGCGCCCAATGGAAGAGTCGCTGGAGGTTGTCCCTGCTCATCCCCGCTTTCGTGCGATGCTACAATAGGACAGGGAGGGCAGCTCGGTAGCACCGCCACTAGAGAGCCGATCCCCGCTTCCGGCTATCTCTGACGATGACGAGGAGGGGCGGATGGTGTCCTTACATTGGTGGAGCAGCTAGACGTGGCCACCTCCACACTCCACGAGAAAAGCCAGGAGGTAGACTAGGTGCGACTCTCCATTGCTGCCGCAAAGCGGGAAACGGCCACGACGGAGCTTGCCACCACCGAGGCCTAGGAGGGCCTCACTAGTAATGCATTCGGAACGATATGATCTTGCTCTTTCACTACGTGCAACGTCGTGTCTTCAGTTGTAGCGTTTTCTTTTCTACTTTTTAGCCGTCCAGGAGTAGCTGATCGTTGTGCGGGGTGAGGTGGCGTAGGCGATCCACCTTCACCAGGTAGCCGAGGACAATGCCAGTGTCTCCTCCTGGATGGCAGCCGAGAGCAATAGGCCATACCAGGACCTCCACGTGGCAGCAGATAATGCCATCCACGTGCTTTCGCCTCCTACGCCTATGGAGATGACCTTGGCAGATTGCCTCCGCACCATGCCACCGTGGGTCATGGAGGTGGCCACGTACTGCATTCTCCTAGGGGCCACTTCGGTCATGGCCGCTGCCCAGCATTGGCTGGGTGAGGACCTGACCGTGGTGGAGCCAGGGTTCCCGGGAGAGACGAGCTATCGACAGCGCCAGAACCTGATCGGCGAGTTCTCCGCCGTGGGCGATGGCGTCGTGGCCATGGTGGATGTAGAGGACATTGTTCGTAACGCTCCCTGCGAGTAGTTTGATTGTAACATGCCTCTGCATTCTGAATAAAAATATTCATAATATTAATAGTTATTACTTTGAGTTCATCTCTGTTTGCTATGTCTTGAATGTTCCATTTGTGCGCATTAGAGTTTGCAGACCGTATGACACGTCCGTCATTAGTAGGTGCTAACATCTCCTAATCATCATCGCCGGTAGCCTTCACCACCGCTTTCGTTAATTTTCCTATGTTGCGATTTATATTCTTCAGGAATTATATGGATTTTCATAATCCACTTATTAACTGCATATTCCATAATCATTCAATTCATTTATCAGAGATATAGCAGAATATTTATTCTTCTCGGTAGGAGATCAACCTCAATTGCTTTCTTCATTGACCTGATATAATCGCTATAAGCGAATTTGCCAAGGGACTTTATTTTCTGGATCTGGGTTCTCATACAAGAATCATTTGCAATTATAGAGGTAGCATTGTTGACAACTATTATTTTCTCCCAATATTGTCATAATATAAGATAATATGTCTCTTCGTTATTTTCCAAACAAGCGATAATTTATTATTCTACATATCCAACACTAATGATACACGCGTTTAGTGTGTTGGATTTCATCTTCATAATGATCCTCTTCATGAGGTGTTCTCTTCACGAGAATGGAGGAGTTTGTTCTTATTTTATTTAACAAGTATACACTAAACTAGAACCCACAGACGTCCTCGTAGATTTTAGCTTAATAGTATACAACATTTAGTTTACTACTAGTAAACACAACTTTTGGTTTGTAACTTCAACTTACTCCTCTTATTTTTCTAAAATATCTGGCATATGCTCGGTTTCGCAAGAGCATTAATCAAACTATTATTTGATTTAGTGCGTGATATTATTCCTGCTTCAAGCTTCAAGGAATATTTGACTCTGAATATCATTTTCCTTATGTGGAAATAATATTTGGCATTCAAAATAGGCTTTCTCTCCCCCTAATGTCAATATTAGATCTTTAATAGCATACTTTAAAAGATATCCCCTATGATGGGCCTAAAATAATTCAAATTTATGTATCTCCGACTACAAGCAGAGGCCCATCCATGTATGCTATGATGAAATCTAATGAGAAATATTGACGCACATATTTAAATATGGGGGTTATTATACATTATATGCACTGAGCTAGAATACATAAAGTGCAAAACATTCATACAAACTTAGGAATATTCTCCCTCTGATCTACACATATCATAGTTTAGAAAACTATTTCATTATCTAGCTTCTTTATTCTTTAGCCAAAAAAATCGATCCAAGTACTCATACATAAAAAATAGATCATACTTTAAAAGTATAGGATACACAACATTCAAACTTACATGGAATTTCTTCTAGAATTTTCTAATTGCCATTAATGCAAAACTCCATGAAAGCCTTTTTTCATAAATCGCAAATCATCATAAGTGTGTTATCCACCAACTCAATTTCCACTATAATCCAGCCCATTCGATTGGGTCACTTCTTCATTTAGCCAATTTTAGATTAATCAACTCCACCTAATCTTTAGGCTACCTGGCCTTAGACCAATCTATTGCTTATGCTTGCATGCATTAAAAGCAAAATATTCCTTAGTTCAACGAGAACTATAGACATAGCGTGCTAGCTAGCCAATTTAATTATGGGGAAAGTGCAAAGAAGAGTGGAGATAGTTGCAGCTCAATGAGAGAACAACATAGCGATACACATGCATGTGTAATGTGGAATATTGGTATTCAATCCAACGTAATAGATAACAATAAAATACATAGCTACAAGCTTGCTTGCAATTAGTGTAATGTAGAGAAAGTTAATTGGCTGGAAGGAACGCGGCTAGGACTTCAAGTCCTGATACATGCACTTAAAGATAGATTTAGGAAGGCTATGCCTATTAAATATATTACCCACATCTTCTTATGCCTTTACCCAAAGTTCCTCCCCTTTTCATGCCATAATTATTTTAAATAGTAATATGCTTCATCCATCATCTATGAATAATCATTTCTAATGTTCCATAGAATCTAGTCATACTTCTAGTATTCATTGATTGTGGCATGAAATTCATACATCCAGTGTACTGTTCAGTGTACAACAACATATTCAGGGTAGAACATAAACTTCAAGTTTTCAGGCTAAAGTATTAAATACTTAGTTTTATGATCATATAGTTTCTTGGCTAAACTAGTCCTTCTAAGATCAATTCATATGCAGGTATAATCCAATTATTCATGTGCTTCTAGGAAATTCAGCTTTTCTTCTACCTACATGGTAGTAGTGCACAAAGAACTATAACCTTCATGGTTAATTGAGGCTTCTTTGTGGATAAAATTGATGCAAAACTTATTTAGACAATTGTTTATATGTAAAACATATAAATCTAATTCATTCCATGCAAGATTAACATATATTATTGCAAGTAAAAATTACAACTAAGAATATTAAATGCTTCATATTAGTCTTCAAGCTAAAACAGTAACCATTAACTCTTTTACGAGTTTACATAATCCACTTAATTCAATAGGAATTAAAACTTAAAGCACTGCCACCACTACTATCAATACTTTAGGATATGAATTTCAAAATAAATAAATCTATAAGCACATGATTTAAGTTCTTCTTCAGGAGAAACTTTAAATGCTCTAATCTCTATCCATTCTTACATGTCTTAGCTTCAATGCTTGGCATTTAGCACTTCATGCTTGCTCAATCCTTCTAGGAGTATAATATATGCAAGTCACATATCCTGGTTCATAGAGCTACCTAAAAATTTTGACTCAATTTCTACTTGATATTGAGTAATTCTGGATGATATTGGATACTTCTAGTACTTCAATGCTCTTTGTCGGTGTTTTTTACCGGCAAATAGTTGGTTCCTGGGGAACCCCGCTTGGTGCGAAGAACAATCACAGATGGAGACGAGATTTATACTGGTTCGGCCCCTCGAAAAACGAGTACAAGCCGTACGTCCAGTTGCTACTTGTTTGTATTGCTTGTATTTGGCGAGATTGCGATTACAATGTGGCTAGGCCTATGAAAGAGTCGATGACTACAACAAGGGATATTGCTAGCTATTTATATCCGGGATCAGCTTGCCCTACAAGCTAAGGAGTCGTGCCCTAGTCGGAGTCATGGTGCAATCCAAAGATATTCTTCCTTGAATAGGGTTGTCGTGGGCCTTCGGGTCGTCTCTGATCCGGAGTAGGTAGTCGGCAATATGGAAGTCAGGATACCTGGGGGTATGGCATCGACACTCTTGATCTTCTACTTCAAGAAACATTTCTTCTGGAATTAGAAAAATGAGTCCTTATCATCTCGTCTTCTATGACTTTTAACACAAAGCTTCAAGCTAATTGTATTTGCTTATAGAGTAGCATTTATATCTCGTATTGTCATATAAGCTTCAAAATTCAATTTCCAATATTTCTGGCATTATGCAATCATAATGTAGGATATCTTCTAAAATTTCACATGCAGTGAGTCCCGTAAAACCTTTAGGATTTAGCTTGGTCACATAGTTATTCTTTGAGAGTAATACCAGGAGTTACAATGCTTTAACAATGACCATGCTATATAATTCTGCCATTCAGGCAAGTCCAGGATATTCCTTGTTCATGAAGGTATGCATATATCATTATAACTAAATCATGTGCATATAGGTTTACTACATGTAAACAAGTAGAAAGGTGCAAAAAGATAGTGGATGGTTATGCAAAAATATTCTTAGAAGCATCCTAGCATTTTTTAGGATTTTGGTATATGCAAATTTTCAGAATTAATATCAATCATTCATTCATCCCAAAAATTTATTATGCTAGGAAAACTAAATATAAGCCTCTCAGAGGTGATAAGCCTAAGGTCTGCAGGATTCAGAGAGCTCGTATATCTTATACCATGTTTCTAGTGTAATCAAGATTTTATTCTTGCAATGACATGGTACATAATTCATAATGTGTGATGATAACACATTGAAAAGAGCATAAGCATATCAACACATTGCACATATATATACATAAACAATAGATACGCATGCAAAAGTATGACAGAAGAATTCCTTTTTCTCTTTTTCTTTAATCAATCTTATATATATGCAAATCCGGTGAATCATATACTGTTCATGTATACATGTACTGCATGTACAAAAAGTATGTACTTCGTGTACACCATCTACGCACAATTTGCTTCTAGAAAATTCCAAGCTTGCTGAGAGTTCTTAATTGAGCAAGAACTGCGCTTTGTTTCTCTCAGTCAATGGGCCTGCTTGGCCTAGCTCATGCAGGTCTAGCCTTCGGTGGCACAGCTGCAGACCATGATCCACTGCTCTGCTGCACACTGGATCGGTAGCCATGCAGTGGCTGTGTGTCAGTCGATAAGGTCTCAATGAGAGGAACACCGCACACAGAGCAAACAGACCATCCAGAGGTGGTCGTCCACTACAGCAGCTGCAAGGCTGAGGCAACCTGTGGTACCTCAGCCCTGAAAACAACGTAACTTGTCAAAAAAAAAAGTTATTCACGCTTGATCAAATTATTAGTGAATAATATTCACAGTTATATCTTTAAATTAATTTATTATAAAAATACATTTCGTAATTAATCTGATGGTATTTATTTGGTATCATAAACATAGATACTTTTTTTTATCTATAATTATTTAAACTTAAGATACTAAAACGTGACATTATGCTATAGAGTTGCATTCCTTGAGGGACGGAGGTAGTACGTCAGTACGAGTAGCTGCAAGCTTTTGCATATTAGCGATGGTGATAAGATGCATGCTAGCATCAATTTACTAATTCATCGTGTACATCTACCGTTGACTAGTCAGAATATATATAGAGAATAGATAAGAACATTGAAACTACAGGTTTGTAAATCAATCTACCAGCTACGTGCTAGCTGCTTGATCTAGTATGATCAACGTGTCAATCAACTATATATACTACCCGTACTAGATAATATTAATACTCATGGCGCTTTTCTGTAGTGCAACACGCTTCAGGGTTGTAAATAATGCATATTGCCGACCAACATGAGGGGAGGACCGGAGGAACTCTAGTAAAGGCGGCCGCAGTAACTGGTGGTTTTAGCCCGAGATAGACATATGGCGGTATGGACGCGGCGCAGCTAATTCGCGAACGTTCATGGGATCTGAATTCAGCGATTAATTTTCCGACACACGCCGCAGCTTCCTTTTTTTTGGAAAAAAAAAACAATTCCCACCGCCGCGCATGCTCATTCTCTTTTTTGGGTGCTCGGCTCCGCGCTAGTCAGCCAAACTAGCGAACCGCTGCATGCGCCTGCTCATTTTCAGTTGGCTGTGACGTCATGCCGATGCAAGCTAAAAAAACAAACATTTACTTTAAATTGCTATAACTTCTGAACGTTTTACCCATTTTCAATTCAGTTTGCACCGGTGTGTTCTGCGTGACGAGATGAATAAAACTAGACCTCACTTGCATATGTTTCGAAGAATTTTATTCTAGTTGCAATTTATGTGTATTAACTTATAACTTATGCCAAAACTTGGAAACATAGAAGTTATGAAACACAACTCATGTACAAAAGTTATTAAATATAAAGGAACGAATTAACTTATAACTTATGCCAAAACTTGAAAACACAAAAGTTATTAAAAACTTATAACAAAACTTGGAAACACAAAAAGTTAAGAAACACGACTTATGTACAAAATGTTATATTCTCAAAGTTGTGAATATTTTGTGCGTAAAAGTTATGTGTATAACTTAGTATAAAAGTTATGTGAATATATGTGTACACAACTTATGTACAAAAAGTTATGAAACAGAACTTATGTTCATAAGTTATTCTCCAATTTATGTACTTAAGTTATTCTATACAACTTATCAACGCTGCCCAACAAAAAAATTTGATAAAAACTTGTGCTAATAAGTTCTGCTATGCAAAATGTTATATTGTAAAAGATGTAATAAGTTATGTATAAAAGTTATGTGTATAACTTAGTAACGTTGAAAAAAGAAAAGTTACGTGTATAATTTGCTTGTATAACTTA
The DNA here is from genome assembly GCF_019320115.1 of Miscanthus floridulus. Lineage (NCBI taxonomy): Eukaryota > Viridiplantae > Streptophyta > Magnoliopsida > Poales > Poaceae > Miscanthus > Miscanthus floridulus. The sequence continues at coordinate 28,892 of NW_027098443.1, read as the reverse complement.
GATATATAATTTAATGAATGACTTAGATGTAAAGTTCGACGTATAAGTCATGTTCAAGAATTTAGATGTACAAATTAATATCATAACCTGTTAGTAGAAATATATACCTGTGTACGAAATAACTTATATAAAAAATAAAAAGCTAAAAGAAAACTGTAGAAAGTTAAAAAAAAGAGAGAAAGATGGATGCACCTGCAGTTAGTAGTAGTTTAAAGAGATATGCATACGTGCATGCAAGGTGGTAACAAAATGTTTTTATTTACGGCCAATAAATGCCGTCGAATCCACGTCATGCAATGCACCAACAGTATAACAGCCTATGTGGAGACGTGTGCACTCGATGGTTGGATCGTTCGCCGGATTAGAAACCCGTGAACGACCGCGGAAATGGAATCGTGGTATGGTATGGACGTACGGTGAGACAAAACCATATACGTTCTCTTATTTCTTTTTTATTAATCCTCGATGCAACTGCAGGTGCAAATATGTATATGCCAATTTTGAGTCACACGATGATCAATCTGAAGATGTGATTCTTTCGTACCTTGCAAACGATGCCAGTTTGATCTACCTCACCTGTCGCGTAGGGCAGTGGTTAGTAGAAACATACTGCGTAGGGCGTTTGGAATTGTCGTAGATCTCCCTGCTTGATGACGACAGTGCATGTCGATGCAGTGCAGATTAGTTGTACGTGGAGGTAGCAGATCCGTTCCGCTAACACATCGGGATGTCGATGTCGTTGAAATAGTCGCGGCGGGACGTCGACGGTACAAGTGCCGGCATCGAAGAACAGCGACAGCTTCAACGACGATGTTGACGAAGAGTTTGTCGTGCTGATAACGTGTTATAAAATATGTTGCCAGCGTTAGGATATTTCCCTCTCCGTCTCTCAAGATCAACATAGTAGATAAAAGTAGAACACATAAACACAATAGATAGAGAGACTATTCTTTATTCCTCTCAATATTGGTCATTATAACATAGAGCTCCCACGTATATATAGTCATGTCAAGACCTAAGAGTTTGGTAAGAGCACACATACAAACGGACTAGGATTATGATTCCTCCTTCTCCTTTCCTTTTAGGATAGAATCCGTATGTTTTACATACTTTCCAATTCATTTGCTATGTCGAATGATTTTTCATGATCTAGCTTTTGGCTCACATAAGTTTTTTTTTTAAAAAAAGAACACTACAGACACCTTCGAGATATTGAGTTGGATTGGCAAATCTCAAGATTTATAAAGCATCGTAAGCACCTTGTTAACAGACATGTCGTCTACCACTAAAAGAATAGCGCTCAGTTACGAATTTATGATAAAAATCTACCTATGATAAACTTTCTACTAATAATTTAAGCGACGAAGCAATCATATAGAAAACAAGAGACAATAATGCAGTAGTGAAAGAAGAATGTATAGAAAAGAAATCATAAACTCATAAATGATGTTCGAAATGCACAAAAAGTTGATTTCTCACTCATCGTTTTGTAGGGAAACAAGAGGGTTTTATTTAAAACAAGGCAAAAGGTCTTACAACATTCTTATGAAACAAAGAAAATCATGAAAATTACACAAGCTCTCGTTGCTCTAAGAATAACTCGAGCAAAGTCTATCTTGAAATGCCTTTCGCCAAGATGGATGGAAGGTTGGACTTGCCGGAATATTGCATCATTTGGTACTGACCAAATATCCCAACACATAGAGATATATAATCACTTCCATAAAGAAAGGCAGACGAAGTTGATTCCTGAAAGAAACAATGGCTTCAAAAGGATCAAATAACGGGTTGTTCGCTTGAACTTATCAGACCGGTTTATCTTTCACAACAAAACAACATCAGCCGGCTTATCAGTCGCAGAAACCATCAGCCGAACAGCTCGTAACTAACAGATTGAAATTGAACATTGGATAACACTTGTGATTAGTAAATGAAACATACCTTTGTGGCTTCACCTCCTTGTGACTGTCCCTAAGCAGCTGCTTCTGTTTTGCATTTGGACTTGCTGTCATATTATATTCCTCTTTGTGCAGGTGCAGTAGTAGTCTAGTAGATGTAACATCAATTGTTTCTTCAAGCCCAGAGCTACCAATCATCGAATATTTGCAATCAAAGCATCAAATTAAACAACAACTGATTGTTGGATCAGTGATTTCTAATGCAAATTCACAATTATATGGAGTAAATTCACTCATTGTTTCCCTTTTTGTTATTTTCCACTTCTATATTACAGTAGAATCACGGTCTCCATCGGACAGCCCACCGGCGTGGACCATCCTCTGCAGCGGCTAGCGCCCACCGGGTCCGTAGCCTGCCGGCTGCCGCAACGATGCAAAGGATCCTCCATCGTCGCCTCGCCCTCAGACCTTGGTGAGTGCGGGCGGGAAACTGAATCCCCTTGCTCGGAACTTGACTGCTCGGAAAATAAAGCCTGTTTGCTTCCTCCGGATCGTGGATTATAAGCTGGAACAGTATTTTTTTCTTACATCAAATCGGCCAACAATAAATAATCCACGATCGTTTACGGCCTACCGAACAGGCTGTGAATCCTCTGCTCTTTTTTTTTTCTGAGTGGAAACTGAATCCTCTGCTAGGGCCTGGGCTTTTGATTGCTTTACTCGTTAGACATAATACGGCCCATTAGGCCCAGCGGCGTGTGTCCAACTCCAATCGTTATCTTCTCACGCACACGCAGCGATGCAGCGTCGTCTTCCTCTGAAAACAGCAATCGACAGAGGTGCAGACTCACAGAACAGAGAAAGAACGGCCATGAAAGAAGAGGTGAGGGATCTCACCAGCGGCCAGCGGGGAGGTCTGGCAGTCGTGATAGCTCTCGCCATATTAACAGATCGGCACTCATTAACGTCATTCAATAACTCTATTTTAAATTCATTTGTTCCACTTCAAAGATACACCAAAGTATTTCTTCTCTCTAAAAATCCCAGTGTTGTTATCTTGAATAACATTTGGCTTGATTGTAAATTGGACACCGCAAATGCTAAGATTGAGAGATTCAGCAACTTTGATTAAGGGGGGCCGGACAAATATAATGACACACATAAGTGTATATTTCAACGAGTTTTTTAGTGCTTTTACATGTGTAGTTAGTATTCATAACGAAAAATAGATGAATTGTCGTATTTTCACAATATTACGATTAAAAATAAATGAATTGTCACGTTTTTGTGTTGTAAATTAACAAACTTTATAGGGATGTTTAACAAAGGTTTACTGTGTTGGAGGGCCTATTTGGTTGCTCACGGTGATCAAATAGATATACTTTTGCACATTATGGTCCTATTTGGTTGCGGACGACAGCTCGCCGCGCCTTATTAGCTTTGCCTTGTTAGTTCCTGGGTTGACTGCGGAGCACCAAAGGAAGTCCAGTGCCCCTTGAGTATTTTAAAATTAGAGAAGTTTGATTCATATAAGAATAAGAACACTAAAGTGAGCCATATAATTTAAAATAGATGGAGTAGTTACTTTTAATAAAAAACATATGGGTGGGAGTTGGGCGACGTACGGTTAACGTGCTGATTGTAAATGGATTGTAGGACTTGAAAGATAGGGGTCATTTCCTTCATCGGAGCGACTAGCCCCGCGCCCATCCCTGCTCCGAAGGCAGCAACTATACAGATTAACCTTCCTGTCTGCGCTAGACGTACGCAGAATGGAGGCCCACGTCCCATCCAGCCCGTGCACCGTGCCCGCATCCATCCCAACCTATCTGCCGCGGCATCCCATCCGTGCCACTCTCATGTCCGCGGCCTCCATCTTCGCCACACCAGGGAGCCGCAACAGCTGGACCTGATGGCTTAGGCTTCCTTCACACATATCCAGATCGGGCCTGTTTGGATTGTGGATAAAAATTCCTATTCCTACGTTTTTCTTGTGAAAATGAACGGATTCCTATGAAATTCCTGCGAAATTCTTATGAAATTCTTGTGTTCCAAACAGGCCCTTACTTTTGCAACACTTAGATGAAACAATTGCAATATATGCCTCAAACAGATGAAACATTCGGAACATACACTTGCAACGTAGGCATTTTTAACATATGCAACATCCAGATAAAACACTTGCAACGTACGTCTGAAAATAGATGAAACACTTGAAACATGTTCTTGAACACATACGTGTATAGCCATAGCAACATATGAAACATCCGGATCTACTTTTGCAATGTCCAGATTAAACACTTGCAACATAAGTCTGAAAACATCTGAAACGTACGCTTGAAACATGCGTGTATCGCCATAGCAACATATGCAACATCCAGATAAAGCACTTGAAACATACGTCTGAAACAACTGAAACACTTGAAACACAAGCTTGCAACATGTCCAAAAATGGCTAAAACACCGCGTCGCCGGCGGTCACGGCCTACCTAATAGGGAACTGCGGTAGCACATGCCTCCCCTTCCAGCCGACGGCACGAGGTGGATGGAGGCGCAAGCGTAGTCCTCCCCAGGCGTAGGCGCAGGTCTTCCCGCGTCCCTTCCATGACGGACGAGGTGGATGAGGGCGCGGGCGGGAGCGAGCAAGGGCACGCGGGTGGTGAGGCGCGGGGCGTGCGGTGGACGTGGGTGAGGACGGATGGCCGTGACGTATCATTTATGTTCCTTGGGCGATACTCTTCTGTAGCACAAAATGCCAAATAAATTACTGGATAAGAAGTAAATTACTGGATAAGGATCATGATACCAGTGTCTATTTCGGAGTTCGGACAGCAAGAGGTAACTGGGTTAGCTACCTCTAGCGTGATATTTTTTTCAGACTGTGCTCAAATCTCCTACAATACAACTAAAAAGGATAAAGCGTGGACATTTTTTGGTGCGAGATTTATTTTGGTTCGTCCGTCTGCCCATGCCTGCAATCCTGCACCCATCGCTCCCTCGGTCTGCATTCCCCTGCGATCCCCTACTGCTCGCCGCGCGACCGCGTCCATGCCGCAGAAGGAAAGCCCGATCCACACGATCACTGCGAGTCCACGCCGCACAAAAGGAAACCGCTCCTGTGATTCAACCTCGATCTCGTGATTCCTCCGCCCGCCTCCCCATCGTCGCCCACCCGCAGCTGGCCGCGCCGCCGCCGCACCCGCCCGTAGCTCGCCACGACGCAGCCCGCGCCCGCCCGGAGCTGGCCGTGACGTCGGCCGCGCCCACCCGCAGGTTGCCACGCCAACGGTGCCTGCGGCCACCCGCAGGTGCCCACGACAGCCCTACGAACCACCACCCGCCGCCGCCGCAGTGTCTTCCTCTACCCGCCCTCGATTCGCCTGGCGAGGCCACCTCCGTCATCAGCGCCAGCACCGACGCTGGGTCGGCACGCTTCGCGTCGGCTTCAGCCCGCTTCGTCACCACCGCATTTTTGTCTCCCTGCCCTCGATTCGCCTGCTTCTTCTCAGGCTCGGACGTCACGGCAACCTCGCCCGCGTCTCTTGCTCCCCTGCTTCGTGTCAGCTCCAATCGTGCCCTGAAGGAGCAATTGGGGCCTAGTTCGTGTGTTCTTGGGAGCATCGAAGTTTTTAGGTACGTTCTTGAGCGATTCTCGTTTGGTTGTGATTTGGCCTTTGGGAGATCGAATCCTGCCATTCTTGGGGATCTTGGGGGAGGATTTAGGGTACTGGAGTCTAAAGCTAAGAAATTATATGCCATCCTAGAGTAGGGGTGGAATCATTCAGCAGATGTTGGGGCCAAATTCTCTTTCTAGGTTGCTTAGTGTGGCAACGATCTTGCAGATACTTTTGTAGGTGCTTGTTCTTGTGCTTTTTTAATTGATTTCTGATCAATTTGATGTCATGCTTTCATTTAACCGTCAAATGTCAGGGCCACTCTATGTTTTTTGAGATAGTATGAACCAATGTAGTTTATTTATATCATCGGCTGATTACATGCATTGCTGCTTTTAAGTAGACTAACTATTAAATGCAATGCTTTTTCTTGCTACTAACTACTAATTAGGTAGCTTACCTAGATCTCTTGAGCCTTCCTGATGCAGAGTAGATTCACAATAGTACCAAATTGTCATTTGGAGTGCCTAAAAACCCTTCATGGCTTGTGGGGGGTATGACCCCGAATACCCATGGCAGACCACATGGGCTGCCCCCTTAGGGGCGGCCCAGCCCACAAGACAAAGCCTTGCGGGGCACGACTCTGGTCGGCGCCTTTCGCAAGACATCTGGAAGATATCCCAAAGATACTACGAGATCTATTAGGATATGTATGATCCTAAGATTCCTATAATCAGTTATTACTTTTCGGTTATCTCTCAGATCTAACCGACTTGTAACCCTGCTCCCCGGACTATATAAGGCAGGCGGGACCCCCTCCAAACACACGCAATATAAGACGATAGCTAATACAAACCAACAGACCACAGGAGTAGGGTATTACGTCATACTGACAACCTGAACCTGTCTAACTCGTGTGTCTCTGTTGCCTTCTTGTTCTTGATCTCACGCTCCTCTGCCGATCATTCTACCTTCGTGGGATACCCCTCGGAGGACTGTCGATGATATTCTGTCGATAGTTGGCGCGCAAGGTAGGGACTGTGTGTGTTGTTTCCTTGTCGAACAAGATGGCTTTTTCCGCAGGCTCTTCGTCCCTTCCATAGCCTGGCCAGATCTTCACGGTCGGATCCATCTCGTGGGTCATCAACGCTGACGGAGTCGGAGAGCTCCTCGAGCTAGTGCAGATCATTTCTGCGCCGACCACCCCACGCCTACAACTGCAGATCCGATCTTGGAACCACTTCTGAGGTCGCCTTCATCAATGACCCGCCGTCCGCTTCCTCGCTACCAGAGGAGGCAACTCAACAATGACGATCTGATCGAGTCCATCGATCGGGTCGGTCTGAAGCTCGTCGATTGCCTCTCCATCGCCGAATCGGCCCTGGATACTTTGGTTCAGCACTGACCACCCTCCGATCCAGATCTATCGGAGGCTGCTCGGAAAACTCCAGGAGTTGTGGCTCTGCCCTTCAGGCTCACCAACATCGCCGCTACTTACCAAGATGCCCTTAGGGGGAAATTTGCCGACCAGGTGGGAGATGCCCATCCACTCGTCGACCAGCTCGCTGTTCAGCCTCCACCAGCCGTCAACATGCTACACATAGGCCGGTGCCCCAGAGCCGGAGGAAAATTTGGGCTCTGAGTCTTAGGGCGCTACGGAGACCCTTGCCAAAACCTTCACCGAGCAGCTCCTTTTCCCACCCTTCCGAGGTGGCACGATCTTCAACGTCAGCATCGATAGCCCTCCTCGAAATGGCGAAATCGAGGAGGAACGTGTCGCTCGTGAGAACCGGAACATCAACCGTGCGCATCACCGAGAAAATGAGGCAGCTATTGCGCGGGCCAAGGCTGCTTGAAACAATCTGCTCGACTCACAAGGAAGGCCACTTCCACTCCATCGCGACCTCGACGAAGAGTTTCTCCACATTGATGGCCACGACGTCTTCAAGACTCCAAGCGCCAATCTAGTAGTGGCTGCCAACAAGCTCGCCCGCCTCTCGCAGACGCCCAAGCTCGCCAAGGTCGCTGTCATGCTTAAAGCGGCACACTGTTAGGTTAATGAGATTTGCGAGGATCAGAGACCTTCATGCTCCACGAGCACGATTCACTGATCAGCTGCACCGAGATCCAATCGCCACCCTAGTCAAAGCCATTTCTCTGACCAGTCACTGCCTCTCTAGGGGGGAGCTAGGGGCTATCGCGCTGAACACCATCACCAACACAACCAGGAGGTCGAACAGGACGCTCGAGTGCACCTCAGCAACCTTCGGGATGCACGACGGCGTATCGAGCAATGTCACTTCGGTCACCATGAAGACGAAGTGCGCCGCCGCTAGGAGTATGAGCAGGAGTACAGAAACCCAGACTTAGCTCTCGAGCAGATCGACGCCGACAACGCTGCAGCCGACACCGACCAAACCCCGTAGGGCCTCCAGCGTTTACGAGGGCGCTCTGCACACTCCAATGGCCCCATGGTTTCAAAATCACTGGGGTCGAGCCGTACGAGGGAAGGATGAATCCAACATAGTGGCTACAGACTTACGCCACCGCTGTCCATGCCGCTAGAGGAGACACCAGTGTCATGGCGAACTATCTCCCCATCATGCTCACGCCACCCACCATGAGCTGGTTTACTAGCCTTGCCCCGGACTCCATCAGATCCAGGGAAGAGCTAAAAAAGTCTTCATCGGCAATTATACGGCTACGTGTACTCGGCCGGGCACCAAGCATGATCTCAACCGCATCAACCAGAAGCCGTCCGAGCTCCTCCGCAGCTACATTCGATGCTTTTCCGAGATGAGGAATTCTATTCCCAACATCACAAAAGCTGAGGTCATCACCGCCTTCACCCGAGGACTCCACCATCGCGAGCTTCGCTCCAAGTTCAACCGCAAGCCGCCCACAGGCATTGGCGAGATGATCACTACTGCCAACCAGTATGCCGACATTGAGGAAGCCGAGGTGCGCTTCAACAAGGATGTAGGCACCCGTCGCCCACCTCACCGCTATGACGACCGCCCCAACGACCAACGCCACAACAACCGCCTCTTCGACGACCGCGGTTACCATTGTGACAGCGGCCGTGATCGAACAGAAGGTCCCAAGCCACGCCAAAATCATCACCGCCGGCCAGACCACATCATCGCCGCCATCAATCAACCTCGCGCCAAGCGCAACTACGATGAGTAGTACCAAAAGATCCTCAATGGCCCGTGCCCTCTTCACAAGAACGCCAAACACAAGATGAAGAACAGCCTCAGCTTGGCTAAGGAATTTTAGGACAAAAAGCTAGAAGACGACGCCAATGATGGAGCCAGAGACTGCCGACCACCTGGGGGTAACAACAATGCCTTCTAGGACCACGACAAGGTGGTCACCACCATCTTCGGGGGCCTCGCCACCACCGAAAGCAGAAGAGAACGGAAGCTCACCGCACGGCGGGTGCTCTCCGTCACTAAGGAAGACGACACCGCCAACCCTAGTTATCGCCCATGGTCCGAGGTACCCATCACCTTTAGCAGGGCCGACCAGTGGGCGAACATCCCCTACATAGGGCATTTCCCCCTCGTCCTTGATGCAACCGTCCAGAAGGTGCTTTTTAGAAAGGTGCTCATGGACGGTGGGAGCGCCCTGAATCTCCTCTTCACCGGAGCCCTAAAGGAGCTGGGCCTTGGGTTATCAGATCTCACACCCTCTGACTCCTCCTTTTGGGGAGTGGTACCTGGCAAGGCCTCCAAACCACTTGGGGAGATCACCCTACCAGTACAATTCAGCACAGCAAGCAACTACCACGTCGAACACATCAACTTCTATGTTGCTGACTTCAACACTGCCTACCACGCCATACTTGGTTGGCCAGCTCTAGCCAAGTTCATGGTTGTACCGCACTATGCTTATCTGGTGCTAAAGATGCCTTCGCCTACAGGAGTTCTAGCCCTGTAGGCCAACCTCTCCATCGCCTACGCCTGTGAGACAGAGAGTCTCGCTCTCGTCGAAGCCACCGACCTCTCCATCTAGATGGCCAGCATGGTCACTGAAGCCAAGACGTTGCCCACCGACAACATGGAGATCCTAGAGCTAGAGCCTCCCCGTGCCTCCGCCAAGTCCAAGGAAATAAAGGAGGTCGGCCTCGGCCTCGATGACCCTTCCAAGACCGTGAAGATTGGGGCTCACCTTGACCCCAAATAGGAAGGCGCGCTCGTCTCCTTCCTACATGCCAACGCCGACGTGTTTGCCTAGAAACCTGCAGACATGCCGGGGGTACCACGGGAAAAGATCAAGCACTCCTTAAATGTCTTGCCGACCGCCAAACCGATCAAGCAGAAACTCCGTCGATTCACGCCAGACAAGAAGGAGGCTATTAGGGTAGAAATAAAATGGCTCTTAGCTGCTGGATTTATAAAAGAAGTGTATCATCCTGAGTGGTTAGCAAACCCTGTTCTCGTTCGAAAAAAGAATAAAGAATGGAGAATGCGCATTGATTACACTGATCTTAACAAACACTGCCCTAAAGACCCCTTCGGTTTGCCTCGGATATACGAGGTTGTAGACTCCACCGCCGACTGCGAACTGCTCTACTTCCTTGATTGTTACTCTAGCTATCACCAGATCTCTCTCAAGGAAGAAGACCAGATCAAGACGTCATTCATCACACCCTTTGGTGCATACTGCTACACCACCATGTCATTTGGACTTAAGAACACCGGGGCGACCTATCAAAGGGCCATTCAGATGTGCCTCGATCAACAGATCGGCCTCAACGTCAAGGCTTACATCGACGATGTGGTCATCAAGTCTAGGACCACCGACAATCTTATTGCCGACCTCAAAGAAACGTTTGCCAACCTAAAAAAGTACCGATGGGAGTTGAACCCTTCAAAGTGCATCTTTGGAGTTCCATCCGGTATACTGCTAGGCTACATTGTCAACGCTCGTGGCATCGAACCCAACCCTGATAAGGTCTCTGCCATCACCAACATGAAATGGCCGACATGCATCAAGGATATACAGAAACTTATAGGCTGCATGCTTTAAGTCGCTTCATATCGCGCCTCGGCGAAAAAGGGCTACCGTTCTTTAAACTTCTCAAGGCCTCCGAGCGCTTTTACTGGTCGGAAGAGGCAAATACAGCTTTCAAGCAGCTCAAGGTGTTCCTAATAAAGCCTCCAATCATGATGGCACCATGGCCAGATGAAACTCTCCTAATCTACATCGTCGCTACTTCCTCGTCGTCAGCACAGCCATTGTGGTCGAACATGAGGAGGCCGGGCATGCCTATAAGGTGCAACGTCCGGTATACTTCATCAACGAGGTCCTTAATGAGCCCAAAACTCGTTATCCTCAGGTCCAAAAGCTGTTATACGCCATCTTGATTACATCGCGTAAGCTCCGCCACTACTTCGAGTATTACAAGGTCGCCGTGGTCTCCGCGTTCCCTCGAGGGGACATCCTCCATAACAAAGGGGCCAACGACCATATCATCAAGTGGGCTATCGAGCTCAGCACTTACTCCATTGAATTTAGAAGTAGGCCGACAATCAAGTCTCAGGCGCTTGCTGATTTTGTCACTGAGTGGACCAAGATCCAAGAGCCCATCGCCATCACTTGCCCCGAGCACTGGGTGATGTACTTCAACGGTGCCCTTAACATCAATGGTGCTGGTGCGGGCATTCTGTTCATTATGCCCACAAAGGATAAGCTCCGATATGTTCTCTGCATACACTTTCCAGCCTCCAACAACGCCGCCGAATATGGAGCATGTCTCCACGGACTCCGTATAGCTGTTGAGCTCGGCATCAAACGCCTCATGGTATATGGGGACTCCGCACTGGTCATCAACTAGCTTAACAAAGACTGGTCTTGCTCCAGCGAGAAGATGGATGCATATTGCGCCGAAGTTAGGAAACTTGAAGGAAAATTCTATGGCATCGAATACCACCACGTGGTATGCGACCAAAATTAGCTCGCTGACCATTTATCCAAGTTGGGCTCTTCTCGCGCCGTGAGTCCGCCGGGGGTCTTTGTTCAAGATCTCCTGGCGCCGTCTATTAAGGAAGATAAGGAAGTACAGGAAGTTCCCCCTACCGAGCAGCTGGTACTATTGGTACCTTCACCGGCCGCCGATTGGAAGGAACAATTCATCAAGTACCTCACCAGCACCGAAGTACCCGCCAACAAGACTAAAACCGAAGGCCTAATTCAACGAAGCAAGCATTACGTGCTGGTAGACGGCAACTTGATGAGGAAAAGTGCCAAGAAAGGGATTCTGCAGAAATACATCACCCAAGAAGAGGGAGTGAAGCTACTTCTCGAAATTCACTCTAGTTCCTATGGCAATCATGCGGCATCGAGAACACTGGCCGGCAAGGCTTTTCGAGTGGGTTTCTACTGGCCCACAGCCATCTCCGATGCAGAAGACCTTGTACGATGTTATGAAGGATGTCAATTTTTTGCCAAGCAAATACACGTGCCGACACAGGAGCTGCAAACCATCCTAGCTTCCTGGCCCTTCGCATGCTGGGGACTAGATATGATTGGGCCTTCAAGCCAGCGCCAGGTGGCTTCCGGTACATATACGTCGCCATTGATAAGTTCTCCAAGTGGATTGAGTATAAACCGCTCGTCTCGGCTACTACAAAGAAAGCAGTCGAGCTCTTCGAAGACATCATCCACAGATTCGGTCTCCCGAACAACATCATCACCAACCTCGGAACTACATTTACTGGCTATCACTTTTGGGACTTCTACAAAGACCGTTGCATCTCCATCAAATACGTCTTTGTTGCTCATCCTAGAGCCAACGGATAGGTCGAACAGGTGAACGACATGATCCTTGATGTCCTCAAAAAGAGACTATATAAGAAAGAAGAAAAGCACCCGGGCTGTAGTCTGGGGACTACGTACTCAAGCCAGTCACAGCACTGGTGTGTCTCCATACTTCTTGGTCTATAGCTCAGAAGCCATCCTACCAGCAGACATTGCCTTCCGAGCACCTAGGGTGGAAAACATTGATGAAGAGCAGGCCATAGCTGTTTGGACAAAGGACGTCGACAGGGCTAAGGAGGAACGCCTAATCACTTGCGTCTGCATAGCCAAATATCTATATGGCTTGCGGAGGTACTACAACCGCAACGTCAAAGGTTGTTCATTTGCTGTCGGCGACCTCGTTCTCCGTAGAAAACAAAAAACCAAAGGGATGCACAAGCTCTCTTCCCCTTCGGAAGGGTCTTACATCATCAAAGAGGTCACCCGACCAGGGTCTTATCGCCTATGTGACTTAGACGGAATTGATGTTCCCAACTCGTGGCACATCGAGCACCTTATACGTTTCTATCCTTGAAATGCTCCAGATATGTACTCTCCACTTTATGTTGAATAAAGTTTTAGTCTCCATAACCTGTCTCCACTTTTTCTGCATTGTGGTTTAACCCCCACTTACGGTCGCCGAGCTCTATGCTACTCCATAATGATCTCCAATACGAAATAGACATGACTATGCCGACCATGTTTCTCCAAATCTCCAACGATATCGCCGAACAGTTCTCTCCAATATCGCCGAACGGTTCTCTCCAATGTCGCCAAATGATTTCTCCAAAATGCCAACACATTTTTGCCAAAAATTGCCAAATAAGTCTTCTCCAAATCACCGAACACTTTGCTCGAAATCTCCAAGATATTTTGCCGAATAGCGAGCAGCAAACTTTCTTTTCTGTTCTCTTCGGAGAAGACCTAGTTTCCGATCTCTCCCTGCACGTGCCATGGGCTCCGTGCTCTGTGTTATGGGTGGTCGGCTGTGGTTCCTTGGTCACGCCTATTCATCCTACATGTCTACGGGCTCCGCGCTCGACGTTATGGACTTTGGACTAGCCAAGGCCGAGAGTTTAGCACATAACTAATTGTTCGGACGCCGCTTATACTACCTATATCTCCAAGTTATTTCAACAATCGCCGAGTAGCACATGTTTCGCTCTGTTTTCTATGGAGAAGACCCAGTCTCCGATCTCTCCCTACACATGCTACAAGCTCTGCGATCTACGTTATGGGTGGTCGGCTACGGTTCCTTGGTCACGCCTGTTCCTCCTACACGTGCACGGGCTCCACGCTCGACGTTATGGACTATGGGCTAGATGAGGCCATAGGGGTCAGTATCGAACTAACTGCTCGGACTCTACTTATACTCCATATAAATATGTCATGGTCAACACTATGAGGATTTTCTTTCGCTGAAACTACAAGCAAATTGCATACACATGCACCTTGTAACATTCGTCACATACATAATTGTTTTTTGCGCTTTTGCGCGTTCTAACTACACTGTCAAGATATTATAGATGACAATCTTTGAACAGATCACTGAGCTCCACCATCACCGTCTGTCTCATCGAACAGGTCTATATTGCCGGCCAGCTTCTTTGCTGCGTCCTCCACCTAATCCTCCAACTGCTGGGTCTCCGCATCGCTCAGTCCTTTGGCAAACCCACCCCCTATCGCCTGAAGGTCGATGGTTGGGTAATGGGACCAAACCACCACAAGGGCGTGAGTAGCGACGGACATAATGGTGTCGCGATTGAAGCTCTTGAAGTTCTCCCACGCTGCCTTGCACCTCTCAATGATGGTGTCCGAACGTTGCCGCCTGCCATTGAGCTGAATACCCAGTTCCAGGTCGACGCAGTCAAGCACCGGTTTAATTGCGGCGACTATAGCATCGAAGTTATCCCTTTGGGTCCTGGCCTCCTACACCAGCACATCAAACTGTGCCTTGGCTTTATGACAGTAGCCTACAAGCGTTATAATGTTCCATCATACAAGGAAACTACATCGACAGTAATTCCGACCAGGAGGTATTCACCTTTCAGCTCCTCGGCTAGTTTGTTTGCTCGCTCAGACTCCTTCGCCTTCTCCTATCGAAGTTGTTCGACGGCCTGGTGCAGTTGGCCGAGCTCCGCATCTTGCTCTACAAGCGCAATAGGTAGCACCAAATGTCGCAGAACCAACCAATTTATAAGAGTACAAGTACAATGGCAGCCCGCAAGCGGTCGCACTGTCATACTTGAACCCATATAAACCCGGTAGTCCATCGAGTACCACGACGGGTCTCGATAAACGATTTACAACAACCAAGATCGTACATGATTCAACATACATGCCACATATTACATAAAGTTCACAGATACATTTCATCATCAGAGTACGAATAAAAGTTATTACAAACCGAGTTTGGTAGATAAAGCGGAAGCAATTAAGTTCGAAAATAAAGTTTCCAACATAGTTTGATACAGTGCCAAGTAGGATCACGGTCCGCAAAAGCAAAGATAGGGATTAATAAAGAAGCCTGCCCAAGGCTTACTCCTCATCCACGGCGGGATAGAAGCAACTCTTGCAATAACCATGATACACAGTGCCATCTGCAACAATGGGAAAATAAAACCCTGAGTACGAGAAAGTACTCAGCTAGACTTACCCATCATAAACCAGAAATAAAATGACTCCAAGGATTATGCAAGGCTATATAAGTGGAGATAACTCGACAACATTTTGCATAAAAGCAAATGACTTATTGTACCATTACGATTCCTTTATCAAGTTAATTATAACTATCTATTTCTAGATTAGCAACTATCCTGTGCCAAACATGTGGTATATCAATTTAAAAGCATACAATAGTAACCATAGCAGGTATTGTAGTTCCATATTCATCCGAACCATCATGTTCCATAACATAGTTACTACGATGTTGGGACTAGCCAAGTTTCTCACTATCCGGGACAAACAGCGATTCGAATCGATTTCAACCAGCTGGAAATTTATTCCTAACACAAACCCAGGCATACCGCGCGAAGGCAGCCTTAGGTCACCTTTGGTACAACTCAGGTCTACATTTTGCGGGTCTGTACTACGCCGCACAATCTGGAACACCAGATGCCAGGACGTTCAGGCCTAGCCTACCCTTGGGCTTAGTCTGATCGTTCCCTGGAAGGAGCGCACAACAAAACGGGTCCTAGCCTGAGTTGAATTACTCGGCTTCACGGTCGGAACGAGTTATTCGGCCACCTAAGTGAGAGGCATGCGTTCAATCTTGTTAGAAGTGCCAACAATGGTACGGTCCTTAATCGACACAGACGAGGATAGATCCACACCCAAGACCTCCATGTCTTGTTGCATCTCTATCAACATCCTGCCCGGTCTCGATTTTCTTTTACCCCATGGTTCTGTTCCACGATAGCAAATATAGCCAACTGTGCTCCGGTATCCACCTACATCTCGTAGGTGACAGGACATCACCCGACTTCTACCGGTCTAAGCATGGCTAAGCATATATTCGATCCTAGACCTATACCGGTTAAAGGTGTAATATCTGGACAAGGAATGTATATGCATCAAGTGGTTCCATCCAACTCTTATAACCTAATGCATCAATCATAAGTACTTAAGTAATCATTTATAAAATACTGGGAGACTTAGAATGCTCCGGGGCTTGCCTCGTAGAAAGGAAGTAGGGCGGTGGTCAGGACACTCTGGAAGCTCCTCAGGATTCTGCTCCACGCCTTCGGGAGCTGCGACTTGAGGATTCTCCTGCTGGTCCCCTTCCTCTGCTTCTTTGAATTCCAGCAACGTTATTTCTTCCTCTGATCCTAGATGCATGAATATGGCATAAGATATTGCGAATGCATATGTTAACAAGTGCATCATGTTTATTGAGTAGGTGCATATCTCTTCTCGATTATTCAATTTAACTACTTCCACCATGCATCTACTATATCACAAAACAACAGCTACTTGTTTCACTCATAACTGGAGTTCTACTAATCCAAATGTAGTGATTCTGGACTTTCTGGAAAGCTTGTCAAATTATCTACAACTTTGTTATTAACCATTTTTACAGCAAACATCATACCTATCATGCAACTTATCAAACTACAGAATCTGTCCGGAAACTATTCTAATTCGCATTACAATGTAACAATACTTCTACTTCATGTAATCATTCAAAGTTTGACAACACGAAGTCTACCAACAGTTTAAGCATACCAAATACATCCAAGAAAATATAATGGTGAAGCCTAAACTATTTCTTTATATGCCTTTATTATTTTATTTGGATACATAGGTTAAATAATAAATATATATCAAATGTGCATCAAAATTCTTAAAAATTTACAGTGCCTTACTAATGCTATCAAAGGACTACTGTAAAAGTTTCATACCATTTTATTCAAAAAAACACTCTATACAAAAATGACAAGACAGAAAGGCTTAACGTAGCATAAATAGAAAACCCTAGTGAAAAGTGTCAAGCAACAGATATCCTATTTTTCTTAGCATCCTTATGGTACTAGGATTACCCCCAACAAATTTCATCAATTTTGGATTCATAAATAATTTATAAAAATTCATACAAGAATTCACTATTTATAAAAGAAAAATCTATAACTACAAATCTACACATGCACTGATCCTCAAATTTTTACCAGAGTTCATACATGACAAGAATAGCTTACCACAAAAATTTCATAATTTTTGGAGCATAGTAACTCTAGATATAAAATAAACAAATTTGCATGCATTCAAAAACACATTTCAAATCTCTATTTAAATCTCCCAAAATTTCTACTGTAAATGTCAAGAATATATTTTTCCTAAATACTACACTTCTTAAGGAACAATACACAATTTATTGCACAATTTTTGAAGCTACCAAACTGGAGATATAAAAATCACAAAACAATTCAAAATCTGGAATCAAATGACCTAGCTTTCAAATACAGAGTCGCTGACCGGTGGGACCCGTCAGTCAGGGGACCCCACATGTCATCGACTCAAAACAGGGCAGCTACGCTACGCTATGGTGGCGCGGCCAAAGCTCGCCGATGGTGAACTTGCCGGCGGTGACATCATCACCAGATGTTCTACTCGACTTTGCGCACACAATGCTCTACTTGGTGGGACTTCTCGTCGGTGCTAGCAACGGCGGCGGCGGCCATGGCGGGGCGGAGGTGCGGGCCGACGGCGAGACGCTGGTGGAAGCTACGGTGGCTCAATCAAACGCTACGCCGAGCATCTACGGGCTACGGCGAACCTAGCGCATCAACTAGCGTGGTGAGAGGTGGACGGTGGCGACGTGGCCACGACGACGGGGCTCGCGGTGATGCTCCGGTGAGGCTTTGCACGGCGCGATGGCTTACCAAGCTTTATTAGCGGGCGCTGGAAGGAGCAATGGGGTGCTGGGGAGACGGTGGAGGGATTGCGGTGATGGAGAAGCGGCCAGACAAGCCGGTGGCTGGCAACGATGGTGGCGGCGAGCGGCGTTGCTGCTGCGGGCGCTGCGAGCGACGAAGGAGAGCCAGCAATGCGAAATGGGGGTGTGGCTGATTGCGGGCGGGTGCTGGAGAGGTGAAGGCGCGCACTGGCCTGCCCTAGCCACACGCGGCGAGGCGCCGGTGACGCGCGGCCGGCCGCTGGCTCCACACGGCGCGCGACGACTGACGCCGGTCGGCCACCACGTCCTGATTCAGTTGGTTCAGAACCCGAATGGGACGCCTGACAGCGAGTTTTCACGGTGATGCAGCTGCTAATCCGTGGCTCCAACTCATAAACTGTCTTAACAACAATCATAGCCCTATGTACCAGCTACAAATCTTCTTCAGTGAACTTATGCTAAATCGCAACCGAGACTGAGTAAAATCACCCCCAAAGTAGGCCTGTCAGTCTGTCAATGAACAAGACTTAGAAAAATTTGCATAAGTGTTGAAATGTTGTTTTTGCTGATTCTTGTGAGACCAATTCGAGCATATTAAAAGCTAAATCAGTCAATGACCCAAAAATAAAAGTTGTTCCTTATGTCAAATACTACAACTTTGCTTTAGTGATCTCCTCCATGCAAGGTCTCTAACACCTAGTTCAAACTTGGTCAAACATGTCACATTTTAAATGATGATACACATCAAAGCATGGCTTAATGACCTATTTACCCCTAACCATGAATATCAAAGTTGTTCATAATGATACTCTAAACATGTTTAAGCAATTTGCAAGGTCATTCAATCATTTCATGTAGTAGTCACTCATAGTGCTATTTAGTTTAATCACTTGAAAGCTTAAGTGTTGGTTCATGAAAGGTGACCATGAACAATGTCCTATTTGCTAACCTAGGCATTGCCAAAATATTTTGGTGACTCATATCAACCATCTACATGTATACACTCATGATCATATGCATAGACACATGGAGTCATGAAATAATGAGAAAAAGTTGCATATGTTCAAGAAACATGCGATAACAAGCAAACGTTGCAGATGTTTCAATCAAATGTTTCAATTGTAAATGCTTGTTTATGAATGCTTGATGATCATGTTCAGGTTATGCAAGTCAAGTTATGCAAGGCTAACACCCGAGATGTTATAGCCCCTCCCCCTTATAAAAATCTCGTCCTGAGATTTGCAAGACCTACCATTCTTGGAAAAAGGCGGGATAAACTTCTCGTAAATAATCTTCTCTTTCCCACGTAGCATCTTGTTCACTATGATTGTTCCACACCACCTTATAAAACTTAATAATCTTACTCCATGTCACTCTTTCCATCTCCTCTAACACTCGAATTGGCTTTTCTTCATAGGTCAAATCCGATTGAAGTTGCACGTTGGTGGGTGCAATAGCTTCTTTAGGTACTTGAAGACATTTCTTCAACTGAGAAACATGGAACACATCAAATATTGCACTCATCTCTGGTGGAAGTTGTAACTTATACGCAACATTTCCTTTTCGTTCCAAAATCTTGTATGGCCCTACATATCTGGGTGAAAGCTTCTTTTTCATCCCAAATCTCTTCACACCTTTCATGGGCGATACTTTTAAGTATACATAGTCACCCACTTCAAAAGTTAGTGGTCTTCTTTTTCTATCGGCATAACTCTTTTGTCTTGATTGAGCTGCCTTCATATGTTGTTGGATGATACGTATTTGCTCTTTGGCTTCATTGACAAAGTCAATACCAAAGTATCTCCTTTCGCCGGGCTCAATCCAATTCAATGGAGTTCTACATTTTCTGCCATACAATGCTTCAAATGGAGCCATTTTGATACTCGCTTGATAACTGTTGTTATAGGAGAACTCAGCTAAAGGTATCCATTTCTCCCATGAACCTTTTGAAGATATAACACAAGCTCTAAGCAAATCTTCTAGGATTTGGTTCACTCGCTCTGTCTGTCCTGAAGTTTGCGGATGGTATGCCGAACTTCTGATTAGCTTGGTTCCCAAAGCCTGGTGTAAGTGCTCCCAGAAATGAGCTATGAACTGTGGTCCTCGATCTGAGATTATAGTCCTAGGTACTCCATGCAGTCTCATGATCTAGGAAAAGTATATCTCAGCGTATTTCCCAACTATATACCGTGTGTTCACGGGTATAAAGTGAGCTGACTTGGTGAGACGATCAACAATAACCCATATTGAATCGTGACCTTGTGGCGTCATTGGAAGGCCTGTGATAAAGTCCATGCTGATTTCCTCCCATTTCCAACCTAGAATAGGCAATGGCTGAAGTAATCCGACAGATTTCATATGGACAGCTTTTACTCTACTGCAGTTATCACACCTAGCAACATATGCTGCGATCTCTTTCTTCATCTTAGTCTACCAAAAACGGGTTTTCAAATCTTGATACATCTTACTACTACCCGGATGGATAGACAATTTGGACGAGTGAGCTTCATCTAAAATTTGATTCCTTAGCTCACGGTCTTTTGGTACCACAAGTCGGTCCTCAAACCATAAAACACCTCTTTCGTCCAATTTGAAATGCTTGGTTTCTTGCTCTTGCATTTTTCTCTTGATGTGACTTATTCCTACATCCGTCTGCTATAGTTCTATGATTTTGCTCTCAAGTGAACAACTGATTGTGATATTGTGTAGTACAGCAGGATGTAACAAGTTGAATCCATCCTCCAATAATGCTTCCACAGTGTTGCAATGGGACTTTCGACTAAGTGCATCGGCTACTACATTTGCTTTACCCGGATGGTAATGCACTTCTAAATTGTAGTCCTTAATCAATTCTAACCATCTTCGTTGTCTCATGTTTAGCTCTGGTTGGGTAAAGATATACTTGAGACTTTTGTGGTCAGTATATATATGACATACATTGCCCAACAAATAATGTCTCCATATCTTTAATGCATGAACAACTGCTGCAAGTTCTAAATCATGTGTAGGGTAGTTGACTTCATGCTTTCTCAATTGCCAAGAAGCATATGCAATAACTCTTCCTTCTTGCATAAGCACACAACCCAAACCTATTCCCGATGCATCACAAAATACATCGAAAGGCTTTTCAATATCTGGTTGTGCTAGCACAGGTGCTGTAGTCAACAAAGTTCTAAGGGTGTGAAAAGCTGTTTTACATTCTGGTGTCCATTTGTACTTCTCATCTTTCTAAAGTAGTCTGGTCATAGGCTTAGCTATCTTTGAGAAATCTGGAATGAAACGACGATAATATTCTGCTAACCCTAGAAAACTCCGAACTTCATGAACTGAAGTTGGGGCTTTCCAATCCATGACCTCTTGTACTTTTGATGGGTCTACAGAGATTCCATCCCTTGATAAGATGTGACCTAAGAAAGGTACTTTGCTCAACCAAAATTCACATTTGCTAAACTTTGCATATAGCTTATGCTCCCTCAGTCTGGATAGGACAATCCTCAGATGTTCTTCATGATCTGTCTCATTTTCTGAATAAATCAATATATCATCGATAAACATGACCACAAACTTATCGAGCTCGGGCATGAATACCGAGTTCATCAGGTACATGAAGTAGGCTGGAGCATTTGTTAGTCCGAAAGACATAACCAAATACTCGTATAAGCCGTACCTAGTAGAGAAAGCAGTTTTAGGTATATCCTCCGGTCTGATCTTTATCTGATGGTAGCTCGATCTCAAGTCAATTTTGGAGAATACCTTTGCCTTCGCTAGCTGATCGAACAAGATGTCGATGCGAGGCAATGGATATTTGTTCTTGATGGTCACCGCATTGAGTGGTCTGTAATCTACACACATTCTCAGTGACTTGTCCTTCTTTTTCACAAACAAGGCTGGACATTCCCACAGAGATGAGCTAGGTTGGATAAGACCCTTGTCCAATAGATCTTGCAATTGAACCTTAAGTTCCGCTAACTCATTGGGTGGCATTCTATAGGGCCTTCTTGATATGGGTGCCGTACCTGGCACTAACTCGATCTTAAATTCCACGTCCCTATCCGGTGGTAGACCTGGTAATTCTTCTGGAAATACATCCGAAAACTCACAAACCACTGGGATATCACAAAGTGTGGTGGTTTGGATAGCACAAGCTAAATGTTGGAGTTCAAACTTGCGGGAGAGTGGTACTAGAAAAGCATTCCCTCCCGTGGGTTCTCTCAACATAATAGTACGAGTGCTAGTGTCAATAAGAACACCATGATACTTCATCCAATTCATGCCTAAGATTACACTTATCGATAACCCGGGCAATATTATCAAATCCATTGTGTACTCCCTCCCTTGTATAGAGATGAGTACATTTTTGACTATCTTTTTGGTAGTAACAGTACCCCCTACTAAACTTATGTTATAACCCCCTTTGCTTACTTCAATTATTTCTTGATCATGTCTAGATGCAAATGCTTGACTCATAAATGAATGAGAAGCTCCCGAATCAAATAAAATAACAGCGGGATGCTTGTTGATGAGAAACATACCAGCCGTGACAACTTCTCCAGCGGGCACTTCCTCAACAGCGGTATAATGCACGTATCCCAGACGTGCCCTTGCGTTTGCCTGCCTCTGATTGTTCTGATTTGGGTTGCCATTCTTCTTGGGGTGGGGGCATTCCTTGGCCCAATGACCCATTTGGTTGCAGTTGAAACATGGCTGATTATTCTGAGGTCCTGTGGAGCTTCCCTGACTGCCAGTCCCTTTTGGTAAGGCAATAGTGAACGCCTTACGGAATGGTTTCTGTGGTCTGTTATTCTGAGCTTTAGGTGGTGGAGGCCTAAACTTGGGTGCAGGTGGACGGAATTGTGGCCTAGCTGTGATAGGCGCTTTCGACTGGGAAGATCCGAAGGCACCTGCCTCATATGCCCTCTTGCGACCCTTAGCAACGGCATGCATGTTGTTGTGGTTTTCTTGGGTCAAGGCATCACTAATAAACTCATTGTATGTGGCACACCTAGAATTGGCCATGCTCTTCATCAGTTTGGTACCCAGACCTCGTTTGAAACTCTCTACCTTTTTCTCTTCAGTATCCACAAAACCTGGAGCATATCTGGATAGGTTGTTGAACGCGTGCATATATTCTGTGAGAGTCTTTGTTCCTTGAGTGAGCCTCATAAATTCGGCCGCTTTCATGCGCATCAGGCCCGAGGGAATATGATGTCCCCTAAAAGCCAGCTTGAACTATTCCTAGGTCACTCGCGCATTAGCAGGCAGAGACGATAGGAAATGTGTCCACCAGATCCCTACTGGTCCTTGCAGCTGATGAGAAGCATACTCAGCTTTCAGATGCTCTGTGACCCTCAACAGATGAAATTTCTGCTCAATGGTGTTGAGCCACTCGTCAGCCTGCAGTGGTTCCTCAGCCACCTTGAAGATTGGAGGCTTCGTATCCAGAAACTCCTTGAATGTACTGTGCTAATTTGGCTCGGCCCCTGGTTGATGTGGGTGGCCACGAGCGGTGTTTTGCGCGATGAGGCGCAAAGCTTCCTCCATTGTCCTTTGGCTCCCTAAGAACTGGGTAAAGAACTCCTGAGCGGATGGCGGCAGTGGTGGTGGTAAGTCATCATGGTTGCCATCCTGGCTGCCACCAGCTCTAGCACGGGTGCGCGTCATCTGCGAAGTTGCAACAATAAGCGATTATTGGCTGATGTCAAGAGATTGCAGATGAATTATAATCATGCCAAACTGAAATTACTGGAGAAAATTCTCAAATTCACAATAAAAACAGAGGCATAACAATTCATTCTCGCAACATGGCATCCCCAATTTGACCACTTATCGCGCTCATAATGCATGCAAATTTAAATCGTGATCACCAACAAAGGACTGGAATTGCATTGATGTTCAACCAAACGTGCGATAGTCGTGCAATTAACGATATTACATGATAGTCGGATTACTAATACCAAATTCAAACTACAGGTCTATTACATGAATAAAGGTGATACATTAGCCCTTCCACTAAGTACTAAGCGATCTAATCCTCATCATGATCACTATCGAGGTCAGACGTAGGATCATCTCCTTCTTCAGGCTCCACTTCTTCCTCTTCCTCTTCCTCCTTTGGATCCATCTCTACAGCTCCAGGCGGAACATAAGGGTGGAGCTGGTTGTTCAGCAGATGAACCTCCTCATGTAGGTTGTCGTTGTATTCTTCCGCATTGGCCAGCTGCTGCTCTAGCTTAAACTGTCGAGCTCTCAGAACATCTTCTCTGGACCAGGCTGCATTCCTCTGGTGAGTTAACTGAGCCATCTCTACATTGAGCCTCTCAATCTCGGCGTCGTGCTCCCTCTGAAGCTGACGTCGGTCCTCGCGGGCATGACCAAGAGCACCAGACACACGTCTTAGGCTACCTTCTACTCCATCTAACACCTTCATCACTGCGAACATGGCACTCATGGCAGGGTTATCACTGTTCTGCCCTTCTGCTGCACCAATCTCCAAAGATCTTCCTCTTGCCTGCTGCCACGAGTCAGTGGAGGGGTTGCCCCTTGGAAAGACTCCAACCAAAGCGGCTGCCAGCTCCTGAGGAAAACGATCCATGATATCCCTCAGGATCCCAAAGGTTGCCCTGCCAGCTGCTTCTTCAGCAGTCCTACCAGTTGACTCATAACATCAACCTGTCCACTCAGAATCGTCACCTCAGGGACGAACAACGGCCTCCACAGTAACCAAGAGACCTTCCCCCAACTGCTCATTCGCCTAGAAGTAGCGGGGTTCCATTCCATCAGGATAGCCTACATAGCTGAGCACTCTCCACAAGAGTGTAGGCATCCCAAACTCTCCAAGAAACATGTGACGTTGACGGGTACGTGGAGCAAGCTAACGGCTGGGAGCTCTGCCTCCGGTGGACTTGCGAGCGGTCTACTTTGTGCGTGCCATCTGCACCATTAACATGTACCACTTGGTGAGACAATGCCATAATGGATGAGAGTTACATAACCGAGTAAGAATTTTATAAGGGGAGGAACAATGTAGTTATGTGAATGGTAATTATCATGATGCATGCTCGTTCCGTACGTCCTCACAAACTTAGGAAAAATTTGTTTCTAACGGTAGACACGGTGGCATACATACGTTCTCTCATATATAGCGTAACTAGTCGAGCTACACGTTTCGTTGTTAGTGTACCTGCATAAAAATTTCATTTCAGCCCTAAACCCATAATGAAATATGCAGAATGTAATTGTAAATACTTCCATATATGTATACCCATACATATACTTCCATATCAATCTACCCGAGAATAATTTAAACCCACAATTAAATACGTACCATATACACATGAAAGCATGCATACATAGCCGTACCAAAGCTAACTTTCCCCGACCGCACGCTCACATCTTGCGGTCATACACTCATCATCTTACCTTGACGTAGAGGCATTTGATCCATACATTACCACTCAAGTGAATGGCATCCATACAATAGCACGCCGTATGGACGATGAAGTAAAAACCCCCCATGTTAATACTTAAATAGCCACCTAATAGTCCTTAATTTGGGCATAAGGAAAGTGATCATTGGCAAAAAAACTTCGTTGCTAGAGAAGGGTTTTGGAAAGCAAAAACTTTTGTTTTAAATACACTTGTGACAATTAACGTTGAATCTTGCTCTGATACCAGCTATCGCAGAACCGACCAATTTATAAGAGTACAAGTACAATGGCAGCCTGCAAGCGGTCGCACTGTCATACTTGAACCCATATAAACCCGGTAGTCCGTCGAGTACCACGACGGGTCTCGATAAATGATTTACAACAACCAAGATCGTACATGATTCAACATACATGCCACATATTATATAAAGTTCACAGATACATTTCATCATCAGAGTACGAATAAAAGTTATTACAAACTGAGTTTGATAGATAAAGCGGAAGCAATTAAGTTCAAAAATAAAGTTTTCAACATAGTTTGATACAGTGCCAAGTAGGATCACGGTCCACAAAAGTAAAGATAGGGATTAATAAAGAAGCCTGCCCAAGGCTTACTCCTCATCCACGGCGGGATAGAAGCAACTCTTGCAATAACCATGATACACTGTGCCGTCTGCAACAATGGGAAAATAAAACCCTGAGTATGAGAAACTACTCAGCTAGACTTACCCGTCATAAACCAGAAATAAAATGACTCCAAGGATTATGCAAGGCTGTATAAGTGGAGATAACTCGACAACATTTTGCATAAAAGCAAATGACTTATTGTACCATTACGATTCCTTTATCAAGTTAATTATAACTATCCATTTCTAGATTAG
The DNA here is from genome assembly GCF_019320115.1 of Miscanthus floridulus. NCBI lineage: Eukaryota > Viridiplantae > Streptophyta > Magnoliopsida > Poales > Poaceae > Miscanthus > Miscanthus floridulus. Next base: position 2,876 of record NW_027098443.1, on the reverse strand, counting down.
CAACTATCCTGTGCCAAACATGTGGTATATCAATTTAAAAGCATACAATAGTAACCATAGTAGGTATTGTAGTTCCATATTCATCCGAACCATCATGTTCCATAACACAGTTACTATGATGTTGGGACTAGCCAAGTTTCTCACTATCCGGGAGAGACGGCGATTTGAATCGATTTCAACCAGCTGGGAATTTATTCCTAACACAAACCCAGGCATACCGCGCGAAGGCAGCCTTAGGTCACCTTTGGTACAACTCAGGTCTATATTTTGCGGGTCCATACTTTGCCGCACAATCTGGAAACACCAGATGCTAGGACGTTCAGGCCTAGCCTGGCCTTGGGCTCTGTCTGATCGTTCCTCGAAGGAGCGCACAACAAAACGGGTCCCGGCCTGAGTTGAATTACTCGGCTTCGCGGTCGGAACGAGTTATCCAGCCAGCTAAGTGAGAGGCATGCGTTCAATCTTGTCAGAAGCGCCAACAACGGTACGGTCCTTAATCGACACAGACGGGGATAGATCCACACCCAAGACCTCCATGTCTTGTTGCTTCTCTATCGACATCCCGCCCGGTCTCGATTTTCTTTTACCCCATGGTTCTGTTCCACGATAGCAATATAGCCAACCGTGCTCCGGTATCCACCTACATCTCGCAGGTGACAGGACATCACCTGACTTCTACCAGTCTAAGCATGGCTAAGCATATATTCGATCCTAGACCTATACCGGTTAAAGGTGTAATATCTGGACAAGGAATGTATATGCATCAAGTGGTTCCATCCAACTCTTATAACCAAATACATCAATCATAAGTACTTAAGTAATCATTTGTAAAATACTGGGAGACTTAGAATGCTCTGGGGCTTGCCTCGCAGAAAGGAAGTAGGGCGGTGGTCAGGACACTCCGGAAGCTCCTCAGCATTCTGCTCCACGCCTTCGGGAGCTGCGACTTGAGGATTCTCCTGCTGGTCCCCTTCCTCTGCTTCTTTGAATTCCAGCAACATTATTTCTTCCTCTGATCCTAGATGCATGAATATGGCATAAGATATTGCGAATGCATATGTTAACAAGTGCATCATGTTTATTGAGTAGGTGCATATCTCTTCTCGATTATTCAATTTAACTACTTCCACCATGCATCTACTATATCACAAAACAACAGCTACTTGTTTTACTCATAACTGGAGTTCTACTAATCCAAATGCAGTGATCCTAGACTTTCTGGAAAGCTTATCAAATTATCTACAACTTTGTTATTAACCATTTTTACAGCAAACATCATCCCTATCATGCAACTCATCAAACTACAGAATCTATCCGAAAACTATTCTAATTCGCATTACAATGTAACAATACTTCTACTTCATGTAATCATTCAAAGTTTGACAACACGAAGTCTACCAACAGTTAAGCATACCAAATACATCCAAGAAAATATAATGGTGAAGCCTAAACTATTTCTTTATATGCCTTTATTATTTGATTTGGATACATAGGTTAAATAATAAATATATATCAAATGTGCATCAAAATTCTTAAAATTTACAGTGCCTTACTAATGCTTTCAAAGGACTACTGTAAAAGTTTCATGCCATTTTATTCAATAAAACACTCTATACAAAAATGACAAGACAGAAAGGCTTAACGTAGCATAAATAGAAAACCCTAGTGAAAAGTGTCAAGCAATAGATTTCCTATTTTTCTTAGCATCCTTATGGTACTAGGATTACCCCCCAACAAATTTCATGAATTTTGGATTCATAAATAATTTATAAAAATTCATACAAGGATTCACTATTTATAAAAGAAAAATCTATAACTACAAATCTACACATGCACTGATCCTCAAATTTTTACCAGAGTTCATACATGACAAGAATAGATTACCACAAAAATTTCATAATTTTTGGAGCAAAGTACTCTAGATATAAAATAAACAATTTGCATGCATTCAAAAACACATTTCAAAATCTCTATTTAAATCTCCCAAAATTTCTACTGTAAATGTCAAGAATATATTTTCCTAAATACTACACTTCGAAGGAACAATACACAATTTATTGCACAATTTTTGAAGCTACCAAACTGGAGATATAAAAATCACAAAACAATTCAAAATCTAGAATCAAATGACCTAGCTTTCAAATACAGAGTCGCTGACCGGTGGGACCCGTCAGTCAGGGACCCACATGTCATCGACTCGAAACAGCAGGCAGCTATGCTGCGCTATGTGGCGCGGCCAAAGCTCGCCGACGGCGAACTTGCCGGCGGTGACATCACTCACCAGATGTTCTACTCGGACTTCGCACACACAATGCTCTACTTGGTGGGACTTCTCGTCGGTGCTAGCAACGGCGGGTGGCGGCCATGGCGGGGCGGAGGTGCGGGCCAACGGAGACACCGGTGGAAGCTACGGCGGCTCAATCAAATGCTACGCCGAGCATCTACGGGCTATGGCGAACCTAGCGCATCAACTAGCGTGGCGAGAGGTGGACGGTGGCGACGTGGCCCGACGACAGGGCTCGCGGTGATGCTCCGGCGAGGCTTTGCATGGCGCGATGGCTTACCAAGCTTTATCACAGGGCGCGGGAGGAGCAATGGGGTGCTGGGGAGATGGTGGAGGGATTGCGGTGATGGAGAAGCGGCCAGACAAGCCGGTGGCTGGCAACGACGGTGGCGGCGAGCGGCGTTGCTGCTGCGGGCGTGCGAGCGACGAAGGAGAGCCGGCAATGCGAAATGGGGGCGTGGCTGAGTGCGGGCGGGTGCTGGAGAGGTGAAGGCGCGCACTGGCCTGCCCTGGCCACACGCGGAGAGGCGCCGGTGACGTGCGGCCGGCCGCTGGCTCCACGCGGCGCGCGACGACTGACGCCGGTCGGCCA
>NW_027098442.1:0-28783 GCF_019320115.1 Miscanthus floridulus | reverse complement strand
TTCTAAAAAATCCCTTATCATAGTCCACAAAGCAGCGTTTGTTTCTGAAATCTTGCAATTCCGTCGAAGATGTCTTGGTCCACCGGTTACCGAAACGAGCTGGGGTGAATGCAGGAGTTGCACATCAAGGAAAGTTAGGCGGATGGCTTAGATCCATGTTGAGTATCATTACAAATCGCTTACCCATGTCAGTTAAGTACACTGGTGGCACAGCGACAACCGGGGGACCTGGCCAACGATGCAGATTTGAGGGCAAATTTAAGACCTTGAGATCTTTGCCTTCCGGACATGGAATCGAGCTAGGTTTTTTTCAACGGCTGCAGAATTACAGGCCTCACCCTAGAGAACCTGAATTGGCAAAAGTGGGCCCTAGAGATTTTTCTAAAAATCCCTTATCATAGTCCACAAAGCAGCGTTTGTTTTAGGTGAAATCTTGCAATTCCGTCAAAGATGTCTTGGTCCACCTGTGTTCCGAAACGAGCTGGGTAAGGCAGGAGTGGCACACAGGAAGTTAGGCTGGATGGCTTAGATCATGTTAGTATCAATTACATCGCTTACCCACGTCGTTAAGGTACACTGGTGGCCAGCGACACCGGGGGACTGCCGATGCAGATTTGAGGGCAAATTTAAGACCTTGAGATCTTTGCCTTCCGGACATGGAATCGAGCTAGGTTTTTTTTCACGGCTGCAGAATTACAGGCCTCACCCTAGAGAACCTGAATTGGCAAAAGTGGGCCCCTAGAGATTTTTCTAAAAAATCCCTTATCATAGTCCACAAAGCAGCGTTTGTTTCGGCGAAATCTTGCAATTCCGTCGAAGATGTCTTGGTCCACCCGTGTTCCGAAACGAGCTGGGTAAGGCAGGAGTGGCACACAGGAAGTTAGGCTGGATGGCTTAGATCATGTTAGTATCAATTACATCGCTTACCCACGTCGTTAAGGTACACTGGTGGCCACGACACCGGGGGACTGCCGATGCAGATTTGAGGGCAAATTTAAGACCTTGAGATCTTTGCCTTCCGGACATGGAATCGAGCTAGGTTTTTTTTCACGGCTGCAGAATTACAGGCCTCACCCTAGAGAACCTGAATTGGCAAAAGTGGGCCCCTAGAGATTTTTCTAAAAAATCCCTTATCATAGTCCACAAAGCAGCGTTTGTTTCGGCGAAATCTTGCAATTCCGTCAAAGATGTCTTGGTCCACCCGTGTTCCGAAACGAGCTGGGTAAGGCAGGAGTGGCACACAGGAAGTTAGGCTGGATGGCTTAGATCATGTTAGTATCAATTACATCGCTTACCCACGTCGTTAAGGTACACTGGTGGCCACGACACCGGGGGACTGCCGATGCAGATTTGAGGGCAAATTTAAGACCTTGAGATCTTTGCCTTCCGGACATGGAATCGAGCTAGGTTTTTTTTCACGGCTGCAGAATTACAGGCCTCACCCTAGAGAACCTGAATTGGCAAAAGTGGGCCCCTAGAGATTTTTCTAAAAAATCCCTTATCATAGTCCACAAAGCAGCGTTTGTTTCGGCGAAATCTTGCAATTCCGTCGAAGATGTCTTGGTCCACCCGTGTTCCGAAACGAGCTGGGTAAGGCAGGAGTGGCACACAGGAAGTTAGGCTGGATGGCTTAGATCATGTTAGTATCAATTACATCGCTTACCCACGTCGTTAAGGTACACTGGTGGCCAGCGACACCGGGGGACTGCCGATGCAGATTTGAGGGCAAATTTAAGACCTTGAGATCTTTGCCTTCCGGACATGGAATCGAGCTAGGTTTTTTTTCACCGCTGCAGAATTACAGGCCTCACCCTAGAGAACCTGAATTGGCAAAAGTGGGCCCCTAGAGATTTTTCTAAAAAATCCCTTATCATAGTCCACAAAGCAGCGTTTGTTTCGGCGAAATCTTGCAATTCCGTCAAAGATGTCTTGGTCCACCCGTGTTCCGAAACGAGCTGGGTAAGGCAGGAGTGGCACACAGGAAGTTAGGCTGGATGGCTTAGATCATGTTAGTATCAATTACATCGCTTACCCACGTCGTTAAGGTACACTGGTGGCCACGACACCGGGGGACTGCCGATGCAGATTTGAGGGCAAATTTAAGACCTTGAGATCTTTGCCTTCCGGACATGGAATCGAGCTAGGTTTTTTTTCACGGCTGCAGAATTACAGGCCTCACCCTAGAGAACCTGAATTGGCAAAAGTGGGCCCCTAGAGATTTTTCTAAAAAATCCCTTATCATAGTCCACAAAGCAGCGTTTGTTTCGGCGAAATCTTGCAATTCCGTCAAAGATGTCTTGGTCCACCCGTGTTCCGAAACGAGCTGGGTAAGGCAGGAGTGGCACACAGGAAGTTAGGCTGGATGGCTTAGATCATGTTAGTATCAATTACATCGCTTACCCACGTCGTTAAGGTACACTGGTGGCCACGACACCGGGGGACTGCCGATGCAGATTTGAGGGCAAATTTAAGACCTTGAGATCTTTGCCTTCCGGACATGGAATCGAGCTAGGTTTTTTTTCACCGCTGCAGAATTACAGGCCTCACCCTAGAGAACCTGAATTGGCAAAAGTGGGCCCCTAGAGATTTTTCTAAAAAATCCCTTATCATAGTCCACAAAGCAGCGTTTGTTTCGGCGAAATCTTGCAATTCCGTCGAAGATGTCTTGGTCCACCCGTGTTCCGAAACGAGCTGGGTAAGGCAGGAGTGGCACACAGGAAGTTAGGCTGGATGGCTTAGATCATGTTAGTATCAATTACATCGCTTACCCACGTCGTTAAGGTACACTGGTGGCCGCGACACCGGGGGACTGCCGATGCAGATTTGAGGGCAAATTTAAGACCTTGAGATCTTTGCCTTCCGGACATGGAATCGAGCTAGGTTTTTTTTCACCGCTGCAGAATTACAGGCCTCACCCTAGAGAACCTGAATTGGCAAAAGTGGGCCCCTAGAGATTTTTCTAAAAAATCCCTTATCATAGTCCACAAAGCAGCGTTTGTTTCGGCGAAATCTTGCAATTCCGTCAAAGATGTCTTGGTCCACCCGTGTTCCGAAACGAGCTGGGTAAGGCAGGAGTGGCACACAGGAAGTTAGGCTGGATGGCTTAGATCATGTTAGTATCAATTACATCGCTTACCCACGTCGTTAAGGTACACTGGTGGCCACGACACCGGGGGACTGCCGATGCAGATTTGAGGGCAAATTTAAGACCTTGAGATCTTTGCCTTCCGGACATGGAATCGAGCTAGGTTTTTTTTCACGGCTGCAGAATTACAGGCCTCACCCTAGAGAACCTGAATTGGCAAAAGTGGGCCCCTAGAGATTTTTCTAAAAAATCCCTTATCATAGTCCACAAAGCAGCGTTTGTTTCGGCGAAATCTTGCAATTCCGTCAAAGATGTCTTGGTCCACCCGTGTTCCGAAACGAGCTGGGTAAGGCAGGAGTGGCACACAGGAAGTTAGGCTGGATGGCTTAGATCATGTTAGTATCAATTACATCGCTTACCCACGTCGTTAAGGTACACTGGTGGCCGCGACACCGGGGGACTGCCGATGCAGATTTGAGGGCAAATTTAAGACCTTGAGATCTTTGCCTTCCGGACATGGAATCGAGCTAGGTTTTTTTTCACGGCTGCAGAATTACAGGCCTCACCCTAGAGAACCTGAATTGGCAAAAGTGGGCCCCTAGAGATTTTTCTAAAAAATCCCTTATCATAGTCCACAAAGCAGCGTTTGTTTCGGCGAAATCTTGCAATTCCGTCAAAGATGTCTTGGTCCACCCGTGTTCCGAAACGAGCTGGGTAAGGCAGGAGTGGCACACAGGAAGTTAGGCTGGATGGCTTAGATCATGTTAGTATCAATTACATCGCTTACCCACGTCGTTAAGGTACACTGGTGGCCACGACACCGGGGGACTGCCGATGCAGATTTGAGGGCAAATTTAAGACCTTGAGATCTTTGCCTTCCGGACATGGAATCGAGCTAGGTTTTTTTTCACGGCTGCAGAATTACAGGCCTCACCCTAGAGAACCTGAATTGGCAAAAGTGGGCCCCTAGAGATTTTTCTAAAAAATCCCTTATCATAGTCCACAAAGCAGCGTTTGTTTCGGCGAAATCTTGCAATTCCGTCAAAGATGTCTTGGTCCACCCGTGTTCCGAAACGAGCTGGGTAAGGCAGGAGTGGCACACAGGAAGTTAGGCTGGATGGCTTAGATCATGTTAGTATCAATTACATCGCTTACCCACGTCGTTAAGGTACACTGGTGGCCACGACACCGGGGGGACTGCCGATGCAGATTTGAGGGCAAATTTAAGACCTTGAGATCTTTGCCTTCCGGACATGGAATCGAGCTAGGTTTTTTTTCACCGCTGCAGAATTACAGGCCTCACCCTAGAGAACCTGAATTGGCAAAAGTGGGCCCCTAGAGATTTTTCTAAAAAATCCCTTATCATAGTCCACAAAGCAGCGTTTGTTTCGGCGAAATCTTGCAATTCCGTCAAAGATGTCTTGGTCCACCCGTGTTCCGAAACGAGCTGGGTAAGGCAGGAGTGGCACACAGGAAGTTAGGCTGGATGGCTTAGATCATGTTAGTATCAATTACATCGCTTACCCACGTCGTTAAGGTACACTGGTGGCCACGACACCGGGGGACTGCCGATGCAGATTTGAGGGCAAATTTAAGACCTTGAGATCTTTGCCTTCCGGACATGGAATCGAGCTAGGTTTTTTTTCACGGCTGCAGAATTACAGGCCTCACCCTAGAGAACCTGAATTGGCAAAAGTGGGCCCCTAGAGATTTTTCTAAAAAATCCCTTATCATAGTCCACAAAGCAGCGTTTGTTTCGGCGAAATCTTGCAATTCCGTCAAAGATGTCTTGGTCCACCCGTGTTCCGAAACGAGCTGGGTAAGGCAGGAGTGGCACACAGGAAGTTAGGCTGGATGGCTTAGATCATGTTAGTATCAATTACATCGCTTACCCACGTCGTTAAGGTACACTGGTGGCCACGACACCGGGGGACTGCCGATGCAGATTTGAGGGCAAATTTAAGACCTTGAGATCTTTGCCTTCCGGACATGGAATCGAGCTAGGTTTTTTTTCACCGCTGCAGAATTACAGGCCTCACCCTAGAGAACCTGAATTGGCAAAAGTGGGCCCCTAGAGATTTTTCTAAAAAATCCCTTATCATAGTCCACAAAGCAGCGTTTGTTTCGGCGAAATCTTGCAATTCCGTCAAAGATGTCTTGGTCCACCCGTGTTCCGAAACGAGCTGGGTAAGGCAGGAGTGGCACACAGGAAGTTAGGCTGGATGGCTTAGATCATGTTAGTATCAATTACATCGCTTACCCACGTCGTTAAGGTACACTGGTGGCCACGACACCGGGGGACTGCCGATGCAGATTTGAGGGCAAATTTAAGACCTTGAGATCTTTGCCTTCCGGACATGGAATCGAGCTAGGTTTTTTTTCACGGCTGCAGAATTACAGGCCTCACCCTAGAGAACCTGAATTGGCAAAAGTGGGCCCCTAGAGATTTTTCTAAAAAATCCCTTATCATAGTCCACAAAGCAGCGTTTGTTTCGGCGAAATCTTGCAATTCCGTCAAAGATGTCTTGGTCCACCCGTGTTCCGAAACGAGCTGGGTAAGGCAGGAGTGGCACACAGGAAGTTAGGCTGGATGGCTTAGATCATGTTAGTATCAATTACATCGCTTACCCACGTCGTTAAGGTACACTGGTGGCCAGCGACACCGGGGGACTGCCGATGCAGATTTGAGGGCAAATTTAAGACCTTGAGATCTTTGCCTTCCGGACATGGAATCGAGCTAGGTTTTTTTTCACCGCTGCAGAATTACAGGCCTCACCCTAGAGAACCTGAATTGGCAAAAGTGGGCCCCTAGAGATTTTTCTAAAAAATCCCTTATCATAGTCCACAAAGCAGCGTTTGTTTCGGCGAAATCTTGCAATTCCGTCAAAGATGTCTTGGTCCACCCGTGTTCCGAAACGAGCTGGGTAAGGCAGGAGTGGCACACAGGAAGTTAGGCTGGATGGCTTAGATCATGTTAGTATCAATTACATCGCTTACCCACGTCGTTAAGGTACACTGGTGGCCACGACACCGGGGGACTGCCGATGCAGATTTGAGGGCAAATTTAAGACCTTGAGATCTTTGCCTTCCGGACATGGAATCGAGCTAGGTTTTTTTTCACGGCTGCAGAATTACAGGCCTCACCCTAGAGAACCTGAATTGGCAAAAGTGGGCCCCTAGAGATTTTTCTAAAAAATCCCTTATCATAGTCCACAAAGCAGCGTTTGTTTCGGCGAAATCTTGCAATTCCGTCAAAGATGTCTTGGTCCACCCGTGTTCCGAAACGAGCTGGGTAAGGCAGGAGTGGCACACAGGAAGTTAGGCTGGATGGCTTAGATCATGTTAGTATCAATTACATCGCTTACCCACGTCGTTAAGGTACACTGGTGGCCACGACACCGGGGGACTGCCGATGCAGATTTGAGGGCAAATTTAAGACCTTGAGATCTTTGCCTTCCGGACATGGAATCGAGCTAGGTTTTTTTTCACCGCTGCAGAATTACAGGCCTCACCCTAGAGAACCTGAATTGGCAAAAGTGGGCCCCTAGAGATTTTTCTAAAAAATCCCTTATCATAGTCCACAAAGCAGCGTTTGTTTCGGCGAAATCTTGCAATTCCGTCAAAGATGTCTTGGTCCACCCGTGTTCCGAAACGAGCTGGGTAAGGCAGGAGTGGCACACAGGAAGTTAGGCTGGATGGCTTAGATCATGTTAGTATCAATTACATCGCTTACCCACGTCGTTAAGGTACACTGGTGGCCACGACACCGGGGGACTGCCGATGCAGATTTGAGGGCAAATTTAAGACCTTGAGATCTTTGCCTTCCGGACATGGAATCGAGCTAGGTTTTTTTTTCACGGCTGCAGAATTACAGGCCTCACCCTAGAGAACCTGAATTGGCAAAAGTGGGCCCCTAGAGATTTTTCTAAAAAATCCCTTATCATAGTCCACAAAGCAGCGTTTGTTTCGGCGAAATCTTGCAATTCCGTCAAAGATGTCTTGGTCCACCCGTGTTCCGAAACGAGCTGGGTAAGGCAGGAGTGGCACACAGGAAGTTAGGCTGGATGGCTTAGATCATGTTAGTATCAATTACATCGCTTACCCACGTCGTTAAGGTACACTGGTGGCCAGCGACACCGGGGGACTGCCGATGCAGATTTGAGGGCAAATTTAAGACCTTGAGATCTTTGCCTTCCGGACATGGAATCGAGCTAGGTTTTTTTTCACCGGCTGCAGAATTACAGGCCTCACCCTAGAGAACCTGAATTGGCAAAAGTGGGCCCCTAGAGATTTTTCTAAAAAATCCCTTATCATAGTCCACAAAGCAGCGTTTGTTTCGGCGAAATCTTGCAATTCCGTCAAAGATGTCTTGGTCCACCCGTGTTCCGAAACGAGCTGGGTAAGGCAGGAGTGGCACACAGGAAGTTAGGCTGGATGGCTTAGATCATGTTAGTATCAATTACATCGCTTACCCACGTCGTTAAGGTACACTGGTGGCCACGACACCGGGGGACTGCCGATGCAGATTTGAGGGCAAATTTAAGACCTTGAGATCTTTGCCTTCCGGACATGGAATCGAGCTAGGTTTTTTTTCACGGCTGCAGAATTACAGGCCTCACCCTAGAGAACCTGAATTGGCAAAAGTGGGCCCCTAGAGATTTTTCTAAAAAATCCCTTATCATAGTCCACAAAGCAGCGTTTGTTTCGGCGAAATCTTGCAATTCCGTCAAAGATGTCTTGGTCCACCCGTGTTCCGAAACGAGCTGGGTAAGGCAGGAGTGGCACACAGGAAGTTAGGCTGGATGGCTTAGATCATGTTAGTATCAATTACATCGCTTACCCACGTCGTTAAGGTACACTGGTGGCCACGACACCGGGGGACTGCCGATGCAGATTTGAGGGCAAATTTAAGACCTTGAGATCTTTGCCTTCCGGACATGGAATCGAGCTAGGTTTTTTTTCACGGCTGCAGAATTACAGGCCTCACCCTAGAGAACCTGAATTGGCAAAAGTGGGCCCCTAGAGATTTTTCTAAAAAATCCCTTATCATAGTCCACAAAGCAGCGTTTGTTTCGGCGAAATCTTGCAATTCCGTCAAAGATGTCTTGGTCCACCCTGTGTTCCGAAACGAGCTGGGTAAGGCAGGAGTGGCACACAGGAAGTTAGGCTGGATGGCTTAGATCATGTTAGTATCAATTACATCGCTTACCCACGTCGTTAAGGTACACTGGTGGCCACGACACCGGGGGACTGCCGATGCAGATTTGAGGGCAAATTTAAGACCTTGAGATCTTTGCCTTCCGGACATGGAATCGAGCTAGGTTTTTTTTCACGGCTGCAGAATTACAGGCCTCACCCTAGAGAACCTGAATTGGCAAAAGTGGGCCCCTAGAGATTTTTCTAAAAAATCCCTTATCATAGTCCACAAAGCAGCGTTTGTTTCGGCGAAATCTTGCAATTCCGTCAAAGATGTCTTGGTCCACCCGTGTTCCGAAACGAGCTGGGTAAGGCAGGAGTGGCACACAGGAAGTTAGGCTGGATGGCTTAGATCATGTTAGTATCAATTACATCGCTTACCCACGTCGTTAAGGTACACTGGTGGCCACGACACCGGGGGACTGCCGATGCAGATTTGAGGGCAAATTTAAGACCTTGAGATCTTTGCCTTCCGGACATGGAATCGAGCTAGGTTTTTTTTCACGGCTGCAGAATTACAGGCCTCACCCTAGAGAACCTGAATTGGCAAAAGTGGGCCCCTAGAGATTTTTCTAAAAAATCCCTTATCATAGTCCACAAAGCAGCGTTTGTTTCGGCGAAATCTTGCAATTCCGTCAAAGATGTCTTGGTCCACCCGTGTTCCGAAACGAGCTGGGTAAGGCAGGAGTGGCACACAGGAAGTTAGGCTGGATGGCTTAGATCATGTTAGTATCAATTACATCGCTTACCCACGTCGTTAAGGTACACTGGTGGCCGCGACACCGGGGGACTGCCGATGCAGATTTGAGGGCAAATTTAAGACCTTGAGATCTTTGCCTTCCGGACATGGAATCGAGCTAGGTTTTTTTTCACGGCTGCAGAATTACAGGCCTCACCCTAGAGAACCTGAATTGGCAAAAGTGGGCCCCTAGAGATTTTTCTAAAAAATCCCTTATCATAGTCCACAAAGCAGCGTTTGTTTCGGCGAAATCTTGCAATTCCGTCAAAGATGTCTTGGTCCACCCGTGTTCCGAAACGAGCTGGGTAAGGCAGGAGTGGCACACAGGAAGTTAGGCTGGATGGCTTAGATCATGTTAGTATCAATTACATCGCTTACCCACGTCGTTAAGGTACACTGGTGGCCACGACACCGGGGGACTGCCGATGCAGATTTGAGGGCAAATTTAAGACCTTGAGATCTTTGCCTTCCGGACATGGAATCGAGCTAGGTTTTTTTTCACCGCTGCAGAATTACAGGCCTCACCCTAGAGAACCTGAATTGGCAAAAGTGGGCCCCTAGAGATTTTTCTAAAAAATCCCTTATCATAGTCCACAAAGCAGCGTTTGTTTCGGCGAAATCTTGCAATTCCGTCAAAGATGTCTTGGTCCACCCGTGTTCCGAAACGAGCTGGGTAAGGCAGGAGTGGCACACAGGAAGTTAGGCTGGATGGCTTAGATCATGTTAGTATCAATTACATCGCTTACCCACGTCGTTAAGGTACACTGGTGGCCACGACACCGGGGGACTGCCGATGCAGATTTGAGGGCAAATTTAAGACCTTGAGATCTTTGCCTTCCGGACATGGAATCGAGCTAGGTTTTTTTTCACGGCTGCAGAATTACAGGCCTCACCCTAGAGAACCTGAATTGGCAAAAGTGGGCCCCTAGAGATTTTTCTAAAAAATCCCTTATCATAGTCCACAAAGCAGCGTTTGTTTCGGCGAAATCTTGCAATTCCGTCAAAGATGTCTTGGTCCACCCGTGTTCCGAAACGAGCTGGGTAAGGCAGGAGTGGCACACAGGAAGTTAGGCTGGATGGCTTAGATCATGTTAGTATCAATTACATCGCTTACCCACGTCGTTAAGGTACACTGGTGGCCGCGACACCGAGGGACTACCGATGTAGATTTGAGGGCAAATTTAAGACCTTGAGATCTTTGCCTTCCGGACATGGAATCGAGCTAGGTTTTTTTTCACCGCTGCAGAATTACAGGCCTCACCCTAGAGAACCTGAATTGGCAAAAGTGGGCCCCTAGAGATTTTTCTAAAAAATCCCTTATCATAGTCCACAAAGCAGCGTTTGTTTCGGCGAAATCTTGCAATTCCGTCAAAGATGTCTTGGTCCACCCGTGTTCCGAAACGAGCTGGGTAAGGCAGGAGTGGCACACAGGAAGTTAGGCTGGATGGCTTAGATCATGTTAGTATCAATTACATCGCTTACCCACGTCGTTAAGGTACACTGGTGGCCACGACACCGGGGGACTGCCGATGCAGATTTGAGGGCAAATTTAAGACCTTGAGATCTTTGCCTTCCGGACATGGAATCGAGCTAGGTTTTTTTTTCACGGCTGCAGAATTACAGGCCTCACCCTAGAGAACCTGAATTGGCAAAAGTGGGCCCCTAGAGATTTTTCTAAAAAATCCCTTATCATAGTCCACAAAGCAGCGTTTGTTTCGGCGAAATCTTGCAATTCCGTCAAAGATGTCTTGGTCCACCCGTGTTCCGAAACGAGCTGGGTAAGGCAGGAGTGGCACACAGGAAGTTAGGCTGGATGGCTTAGATCATGTTAGTATCAATTACATCGCTTACCCACGTCGTTAAGGTACACTGGTGGCCACGACACCGGGGGACTGCCGATGCAGATTTGAGGGCAAATTTAAGACCTTGAGATCTTTGCCTTCCGGACATGGAATCGAGCTAGGTTTTTTTTCACGGCTGCAGAATTACAGGCCTCACCCTAGAGAACCTGAATTGGCAAAAGTGGGCCCCTAGAGATTTTTCTAAAAAATCCCTTATCATAGTCCACAAAGCAGCGTTTGTTTCGGCGAAATCTTGCAATTCCGTCAAAGATGTCTTGGTCCACCCGTGTTCCGAAACGAGCTGGGTAAGGCAGGAGTGGCACACAGGAAGTTAGGCTGGATGGCTTAGATCATGTTAGTATCAATTACATCGCTTACCCACGTCGTTAAGGTACACTGGTGGCCGCGACACCGGGGGACTGCCGATGCAGATTTGAGGGCAAATTTAAGACCTTGAGATCTTTGCCTTCCGGACATGGAATCGAGCTAGGTTTTTTTTCACGGCTGCAGAATTACAGGCCTCACCCTAGAGAACCTGAATTGGCAAAAGTGGGCCCCTAGAGATTTTTCTAAAAAATCCCTTATCATAGTCCACAAAGCAGCGTTTGTTTCGGCGAAATCTTGCAATTCCGTCAAAGATGTCTTGGTCCACCCGTGTTCCGAAACGAGCTGGGTAAGGCAGGAGTGGCACACAGGAAGTTAGGCTGGATGGCTTAGATCATGTTAGTATCAATTACATCGCTTACCCACGTCGTTAAGGTACACTGGTGGCCACGACACCGGGGGACTGCCGATGCAGATTTGAGGGCAAATTTAAGACCTTGAGATCTTTGCCTTCCGGACATGGAATCGAGCTAGGTTTTTTTTCACCGCTGCAGAATTACAGGCCTCACCCTAGAGAACCTGAATTGGCAAAAGTGGGCCCCTAGAGATTTTTCTAAAAAATCCCTTATCATAGTCCACAAAGCAGCGTTTGTTTCGGCGAAATCTTGCAATTCCGTCAAAGATGTCTTGGTCCACCCGTGTTCCGAAACGAGCTGGGTAAGGCAGGAGTGGCACACAGGAAGTTAGGCTGGATGGCTTAGATCATGTTAGTATCAATTACATCGCTTACCCACGTCGTTAAGGTACACTGGTGGCCACGACACCGGGGGACTGCCGATGCAGATTTGAGGGCAAATTTAAGACCTTGAGATCTTTGCCTTCCGGACATGGAATCGAGCTAGGTTTTTTTTCACGGCTGCAGAATTACAGGCCTCACCCTAGAGAACCTGAATTGGCAAAAGTGGGCCCCTAGAGATTTTTCTAAAAAATCCCTTATCATAGTCCACAAAGCAGCGTTTGTTTCGGCGAAATCTTGCAATTCCGTCAAAGATGTCTTGGTCCACCCGTGTTCCGAAACGAGCTGGGTAAGGCAGGAGTGGCACACAGGAAGTTAGGCTGGATGGCTTAGATCATGTTAGTATCAATTACATCGCTTACCCACGTCGTTAAGGTACACTGGTGGCCACGACACCGGGGGACTGCCGATGCAGATTTGAGGGCAAATTTAAGACCTTGAGATCTTTGCCTTCCGGACATGGAATCGAGCTAGGTTTTTTTTCACGGCTGCAGAATTACAGGCCTCACCCTAGAGAACCTGAATTGGCAAAAGTGGGCCCCTAGAGATTTTTCTAAAAAATCCCTTATCATAGTCCACAAAGCAGCGTTTGTTTCGGCGAAATCTTGCAATTCCGTCAAAGATGTCTTGGTCCACCCGTGTTCCGAAACGAGCTGGGTAAGGCAGGAGTGGCACACAGGAAGTTAGGCTGGATGGCTTAGATCATGTTAGTATCAATTACATCGCTTACCCACGTCGTTAAGGTACACTGGTGGCCGCGACACCGGGGGACTGCCGATGCAGATTTGAGGGCAAATTTAAGACCTTGAGATCTTTGCCTTCCGGACATGGAATCGAGCTAGGTTTTTTTTCACGGCTGCAGAATTACAGGCCTCACCCTAGAGAACCTGAATTGGCAAAAGTGGGCCCCTAGAGATTTTTCTAAAAAATCCCTTATCATAGTCCACAAAGCAGCGTTTGTTTCGGCGAAATCTTGCAATTCCGTCAAAGATGTCTTGGTCCACCCGTGTTCCGAAACGAGCTGGGTAAGGCAGGAGTGGCACACAGGAAGTTAGGCTGGATGGCTTAGATCATGTTAGTATCAATTACATCGCTTACCCACGTCGTTAAGGTACACTGGTGGCCGCGACACCGGGGGACTGCCGATGCAGATTTGAGGGCAAATTTAAGACCTTGAGATCTTTGCCTTCCGGACATGGAATCGAGCTAGGTTTTTTTTCACGGCTGCAGAATTACAGGCCTCACCCTAGAGAACCTGAATTGGCAAAAGTGGGCCCCTAGAGATTTTTCTAAAAAATCCCTTATCATAGTCCACAAAGCAGCGTTTGTTTCGGCGAAATCTTGCAATTCCGTCAAAGATGTCTTGGTCCACCCGTGTTCCGAAACGAGCTGGGTAAGGCAGGAGTGGCACACAGGAAGTTAGGCTGGATGGCTTAGATCATGTTAGTATCAATTACATCGCTTACCCACGTCGTTAAGGTACACTGGTGGCCGCGACACCGGGGGACTGCCGATGCAGATTTGAGGGCAAATTTAAGACCTTGAGATCTTTGCCTTCCGGACATGGAATCGAGCTAGGTTTTTTTTCACGGCTGCAGAATTACAGGCCTCACCCTAGAGAACCTGAATTGGCAAAAGTGGGCCCCTAGAGATTTTTCTAAAAAATCCCTTATCATAGTCCACAAAGCAGCGTTTGTTTCGGCGAAATCTTGCAATTCCGTCAAAGATGTCTTGGTCCACCCGTGTTCCGAAACGAGCTGGGTAAGGCAGGAGTGGCACACAGGAAGTTAGGCTGGATGGCTTAGATCATGTTAGTATCAATTACATCGCTTACCCACGTCGTTAAGGTACACTGGTGGCCACGACACCGGGGGACTGCCGATGCAGATTTGAGGGCAAATTTAAGACCTTGAGATCTTTGCCTTCCGGACATGGAATCGAGCTAGGTTTTTTTTCACCGCTGCAGAATTACAGGCCTCACCCTAGAGAACCTGAATTGGCAAAAGTGGGCCCCTAGAGATTTTTCTAAAAAATCCCTTATCATAGTCCACAAAGCAGCGTTTGTTTCGGCGAAATCTTGCAATTCCGTCAAAGATGTCTTGGTCCACCCGTGTTCCGAAACGAGCTGGGTAAGGCAGGAGTGGCACACAGGAAGTTAGGCTGGATGGCTTAGATCATGTTAGTATCAATTACATCGCTTACCCACGTCGTTAAGGTACACTGGTGGCCACGACACCGGGGGACTGCCGATGCAGATTTGAGGGCAAATTTAAGACCTTGAGATCTTTGCCTTCCGGACATGGAATCGAGCTAGGTTTTTTTTCACGGCTGCAGAATTACAGGCCTCACCCTAGAGAACCTGAATTGGCAAAAGTGGGCCCCTAGAGATTTTTCTAAAAAATCCCTTATCATAGTCCACAAAGCAGCGTTTGTTTCGGCGAAATCTTGCAATTCCGTCAAAGATGTCTTGGTCCACCCGTGTTCCGAAACGAGCTGGGTAAGGCAGGAGTGGCACACAGGAAGTTAGGCTGGATGGCTTAGATCATGTTAGTATCAATTACATCGCTTACCCACGTCGTTAAGGTACACTGGTGGCCACGACACCGGGGGACTGCCGATGCAGATTTGAGGGCAAATTTAAGACCTTGAGATCTTTGCCTTCCGGACATGGAATCGAGCTAGGTTTTTTTTCACGGCTGCAGAATTACAGGCCTCACCCTAGAGAACCTGAATTGGCAAAAGTGGGCCCCTAGAGATTTTTCTAAAAAATCCCTTATCATAGTCCACAAAGCAGCGTTTGTTTCGGCGAAATCTTGCAATTCCGTCAAAGATGTCTTGGTCCACCCGTGTTCCGAAACGAGCTGGGTAAGGCAGGAGTGGCACACAGGAAGTTAGGCTGGATGGCTTAGATCATGTTAGTATCAATTACATCGCTTACCCACGTCGTTAAGGTACACTGGTGGCCGCGACACCGGGGGACTGCCGATGCAGATTTGAGGGCAAATTTAAGACCTTGAGATCTTTGCCTTCCGGACATGGAATCGAGCTAGGTTTTTTTTCACGGCTGCAGAATTACAGGCCTCACCCTAGAGAACCTGAATTGGCAAAAGTGGGCCCCTAGAGATTTTTCTAAAAAATCCCTTATCATAGTCCACAAAGCAGCGTTTGTTTCGGCGAAATCTTGCAATTCCGTCAAAGATGTCTTGGTCCACCCGTGTTCCGAAACGAGCTGGGTAAGGCAGGAGTGGCACACAGGAAGTTAGGCTGGATGGCTTAGATCATGTTAGTATCAATTACATCGCTTACCCACGTCGTTAAGGTACACTGGTGGCCACGACACCGGGGGACTGCCGATGCAGATTTGAGGGCAAATTTAAGACCTTGAGATCTTTGCCTTCCGGACATGGAATCGAGCTAGGTTTTTTTTCACCGCTGCAGAATTACAGGCCTCACCCTAGAGAACCTGAATTGGCAAAAGTGGGCCCCTAGAGATTTTTCTAAAAAATCCCTTATCATAGTCCACAAAGCAGCGTTTGTTTCGGCGAAATCTTGCAATTCCGTCGAAGATGTCTTGGTCCACCCGTGTTCCGAAACGAGCTGGGTAAGGCAGGAGTGGCACACAGGAAGTTAGGCTGGATGGCTTAGATCATGTTAGTATCAATTACATCGCTTACCCACGTCGTTAAGGTACACTGGTGGCCGCGACACCGGGGGACTGCCGATGCAGATTTGAGGGCAAATTTAAGACCTTGAGATCTTTGCCTTCCGGACATGGAATCGAGCTAGGTTTTTTTTCACGGCTGCAGAATTACAGGCCTCACCCTAGAGAACCTGAATTGGCAAAAGTGGGCCCCTAGAGATTTTTCTAAAAAATCCCTTATCATAGTCCACAAAGCAGCGTTTGTTTCGGCGAAATCTTGCAATTCCGTCAAAGATGTCTTGGTCCACCCGTGTTCCGAAACGAGCTGGGTAAGGCAGGAGTGGCACACAGGAAGTTAGGCTGGATGGCTTAGATCATGTTAGTATCAATTACATCGCTTACCCACGTCGTTAAGGTACACTGGTGGCCGCGACACCGGGGGACTGCCGATGCAGATTTGAGGGCAAATTTAAGACCTTGAGATCTTTGCCTTCCGGACATGGAATCGAGCTAGGTTTTTTTTCACCGGCTGCAGAATTACAGGCCTCACCCTAGAGAACCTGAATTGGCAAAAGTGGGCCCCTAGAGATTTTTCTAAAAAATCCCTTATCATAGTCCACAAAGCAGCGTTTGTTTCGGCGAAATCTTGCAATTCCGTCAAAGATGTCTTGGTCCACCCGTGTTCCGAAACGAGCTGGGTAAGGCAGGAGTGGCACACAGGAAGTTAGGCTGGATGGCTTAGATCATGTTAGTATCAATTACATCGCTTACCCACGTCGTTAAGGTACACTGGTGGCCACGACACCGGGGGACTGCCGATGCAGATTTGAGGGCAAATTTAAGACCTTGAGATCTTTGCCTTCCGGACATGGAATCGAGCTAGGTTTTTTTTCACGGCTGCAGAATTACAGGCCTCACCCTAGAGAACCTGAATTGGCAAAAGTGGGCCCCTAGAGATTTTTCTAAAAAATCCCTTATCATAGTCCACAAAGCAGCGTTTGTTTCGGCGAAATCTTGCAATTCCGTCGAAGATGTCTTGGTCCACCCGTGTTCCGAAACGAGCTGGGTAAGGCAGGAGTGGCACACAGGAAGTTAGGCTGGATGGCTTAGATCATGTTAGTATCAATTACATCGCTTACCCACGTCGTTAAGGTACACTGGTGGCCACGACACCGGGGGACTGCCGATGCAGATTTGAGGGCAAATTTAAGACCTTGAGATCTTTGCCTTCCGGACATGGAATCGAGCTAGGTTTTTTTTCACGGCTGCAGAATTACAGGCCTCACCCTAGAGAACCTGAATTGGCAAAAGTGGGCCCCTAGAGATTTTTCTAAAAAATCCCTTATCATAGTCCACAAAGCAGCGTTTGTTTCGGCGAAATCTTGCAATTCCGTCAAAGATGTCTTGGTCCACCCTGTGTTCCGAAACGAGCTGGGTAAGGCAGGAGTGGCACACAGGAAGTTAGGCTGGATGGCTTAGATCATGTTAGTATCAATTACATCGCTTACCCACGTCGTTAAGGTACACTGGTGGCCACGACACCGGGGGACTGCCGATGCAGATTTGAGGGCAAATTTAAGACCTTGAGATCTTTGCCTTCCGGACATGGAATCGAGCTAGGTTTTTTTTCACGGCTGCAGAATTACAGGCCTCACCCTAGAGAACCTGAATTGGCAAAAGTGGGCCCCTAGAGATTTTTCTAAAAAATCCCTTATCATAGTCCACAAAGCAGCGTTTGTTTCGGCGAAATCTTGCAATTCCGTCAAAGATGTCTTGGTCCACCCGTGTTCCGAAACGAGCTGGGTAAGGCAGGAGTGGCACACAGGAAGTTAGGCTGGATGGCTTAGATCATGTTAGTATCAATTACATCGCTTACCCACGTCGTTAAGGTACACTGGTGGCCACGACACCGGGGGACTGCCGATGCAGATTTGAGGGCAAATTTAAGACCTTGAGATCTTTGCCTTCCGGACATGGAATCGAGCTAGGTTTTTTTTTCACGGCTGCAGAATTACAGGCCTCACCCTAGAGAACCTGAATTGGCAAAAGTGGGCCCCTAGAGATTTTTCTAAAAAATCCCTTATCATAGTCCACAAAGCAGCGTTTGTTTCGGCGAAATCTTGCAATTCCGTCAAAGATGTCTTGGTCCACCCGTGTTCCGAAACGAGCTGGGTAAGGCAGGAGTGGCACACAGGAAGTTAGGCTGGATGGCTTAGATCATGTTAGTATCAATTACATCGCTTACCCACGTCGTTAAGGTACACTGGTGGCCGCGACACCGGGGGACTGCCGATGCAGATTTGAGGGCAAATTTAAGACCTTGAGATCTTTGCCTTCCGGACATGGAATCGAGCTAGGTTTTTTTTCACGGCTGCAGAATTACAGGCCTCACCCTAGAGAACCTGAATTGGCAAAAGTGGGCCCCTAGAGATTTTTCTAAAAAATCCCTTATCATAGTCCACAAAGCAGCGTTTGTTTCGGCGAAATCTTGCAATTCCGTCAAAGATGTCTTGGTCCACCCGTGTTCCGAAACGAGCTGGGTAAGGCAGGAGTGGCACACAGGAAGTTAGGCTGGATGGCTTAGATCATGTTAGTATCAATTACATCGCTTACCCACGTCGTTAAGGTACACTGGTGGCCACGACACCGGGGGACTGCCGATGCAGATTTGAGGGCAAATTTAAGACCTTGAGATCTTTGCCTTCCGGACATGGAATCGAGCTAGGTTTTTTTTCACGGCTGCAGAATTACAGGCCTCACCCTAGAGAACCTGAATTGGCAAAAGTGGGCCCCTAGAGATTTTTCTAAAAAATCCCTTATCATAGTCCACAAAGCAGCGTTTGTTTCGGCGAAATCTTGCAATTCCGTCAAAGATGTCTTGGTCCACCCGTGTTCCGAAACGAGCTGGGTAAGGCAGGAGTGGCACACAGGAAGTTAGGCTGGATGGCTTAGATCATGTTAGTATCAATTACATCGCTTACCCACGTCGTTAAGGTACACTGGTGGCCACGACACCGGGGGACTGCCGATGCAGATTTGAGGGCAAATTTAAGACCTTGAGATCTTTGCCTTCCGGACATGGAATCGAGCTAGGTTTTTTTTCACGGCTGCAGAATTACAGGCCTCACCCTAGAGAACCTGAATTGGCAAAAGTGGGCCCCTAGAGATTTTTCTAAAAAATCCCTTATCATAGTCCACAAAGCAGCGTTTGTTTCGGCGAAATCTTGCAATTCCGTCAAAGATGTCTTGGTCCACCCGTGTTCCGAAACGAGCTGGGTAAGGCAGGAGTGGCACACAGGAAGTTAGGCTGGATGGCTTAGATCATGTTAGTATCAATTACATCGCTTACCCACGTCGTTAAGGTACACTGGTGGCCACGACACCGGGGGACTGCCGATGCAGATTTGAGGGCAAATTTAAGACCTTGAGATCTTTGCCTTCCGGACATGGAATCGAGCTAGGTTTTTTTTCACGGCTGCAGAATTACAGGCCTCACCCTAGAGAACCTGAATTGGCAAAAGTGGGCCCCTAGAGATTTTTCTAAAAAATCCCTTATCATAGTCCACAAAGCAGCGTTTGTTTCGGCGAAATCTTGCAATTCCGTCAAAGATGTCTTGGTCCACCCGTGTTCCGAAACGAGCTGGGTAAGGCAGGAGTGGCACACAGGAAGTTAGGCTGGATGGCTTAGATCATGTTAGTATCAATTACATCGCTTACCCACGTCGTTAAGGTACACTGGTGGCCACGACACCGGGGGACTGCCGATGCAGATTTGAGGGCAAATTTAAGACCTTGAGATCTTTGCCTTCCGGACATGGAATCGAGCTAGGTTTTTTTTCACCGCTGCAGAATTACAGGCCTCACCCTAGAGAACCTGAATTGGCAAAAGTGGGCCCCTAGAGATTTTTCTAAAAAATCCCTTATCATAGTCCACAAAGCAGCGTTTGTTTCGGCGAAATCTTGCAATTCCGTCAAAGATGTCTTGGTCCACCCGTGTTCCGAAACGAGCTGGGTAAGGCAGGAGTGGCACACAGGAAGTTAGGCTGGATGGCTTAGATCATGTTAGTATCAATTACATCGCTTACCCACGTCGTTAAGGTACACTGGTGGCCGCGACACCGGGGGACTGCCGATGCAGATTTGAGGGCAAATTTAAGACCTTGAGATCTTTGCCTTCCGGACATGGAATCGAGCTAGGTTTTTTTTCACGGCTGCAGAATTACAGGCCTCACCCTAGAGAACCTGAATTGGCAAAAGTGGGCCCCTAGAGATTTTTCTAAAAAATCCCTTATCATAGTCCACAAAGCAGCGTTTGTTTCGGCGAAATCTTGCAATTCCGTCAAAGATGTCTTGGTCCACCCGTGTTCCGAAACGAGCTGGGTAAGGCAGGAGTGGCACACAGGAAGTTAGGCTGGATGGCTTAGATCATGTTAGTATCAATTACATCGCTTACCCACGTCGTTAAGGTACACTGGTGGCCACGACACCGGGGGACTGCCGATGCAGATTTGAGGGCAAATTTAAGACCTTGAGATCTTTGCCTTCCGGACATGGAATCGAGCTAGGTTTTTTTTCACGGCTGCAGAATTACAGGCCTCACCCTAGAGAACCTGAATTGGCAAAAGTGGGCCCCTAGAGATTTTTCTAAAAAATCCCTTATCATAGTCCACAAAGCAGCGTTTGTTTCGGCGAAATCTTGCAATTCCGTCAAAGATGTCTTGGTCCACCCGTGTTCCGAAACGAGCTGGGTAAGGCAGGAGTGGCACACAGGAAGTTAGGCTGGATGGCTTAGATCATGTTAGTATCAATTACATCGCTTACCCACGTCGTTAAGGTACACTGGTGGCCACGACACCGGGGGACTGCCGATGCAGATTTGAGGGCAAATTTAAGACCTTGAGATCTTTGCCTTCCGGACATGGAATCGAGCTAGGTTTTTTTTCACGGCTGCAGAATTACAGGCCTCACCCTAGAGAACCTGAATTGGCAAAAGTGGGCCCCTAGAGATTTTTCTAAAAAATCCCTTATCATAGTCCACAAAGCAGCGTTTGTTTCGGCGAAATCTTGCAATTCCGTCAAAGATGTCTTGGTCCACCCGTGTTCCGAAACGAGCTGGGTAAGGCAGGAGTGGCACACAGGAAGTTAGGCTGGATGGCTTAGATCATGTTAGTATCAATTACATCGCTTACCCACGTCGTTAAGGTACACTGGTGGCCACGACACCGGGGGACTGCCGATGCAGATTTGAGGGCAAATTTAAGACCTTGAGATCTTTGCCTTCCGGACATGGAATCGAGCTAGGTTTTTTTTCACCGGCTGCAGAATTACAGGCCTCACCCTAGAGAACCTGAATTGGCAAAAGTGGGCCCCTAGAGATTTTTCTAAAAAATCCCTTATCATAGTCCACAAAGCAGCGTTTGTTTCGGCGAAATCTTGCAATTCCGTCAAAGATGTCTTGGTCCACCCGTGTTCCGAAACGAGCTGGGTAAGGCAGGAGTGGCACACAGGAAGTTAGGCTGGATGGCTTAGATCATGTTAGTATCAATTACATCGCTTACCCACGTCGTTAAGGTACACTGGTGGCCACGACACCGGGGGACTGCCGATGCAGATTTGAGGGCAAATTTAAGACCTTGAGATCTTTGCCTTCCGGACATGGAATCGAGCTAGGTTTTTTTTCACGGCTGCAGAATTACAGGCCTCACCCTAGAGAACCTGAATTGGCAAAAGTGGGCCCCTAGAGATTTTTCTAAAAAATCCCTTATCATAGTCCACAAAGCAGCGTTTGTTTCGGCGAAATCTTGCAATTCCGTCAAAGATGTCTTGGTCCACCCGTGTTCCGAAACGAGCTGGGTAAGGCAGGAGTGGCACACAGGAAGTTAGGCTGGATGGCTTAGATCATGTTAGTATCAATTACATCGCTTACCCACGTCGTTAAGGTACACTGGTGGCCACGACACCGGGGGACTGCCGATGCAGATTTGAGGGCAAATTTAAGACCTTGAGATCTTTGCCTTCCGGACATGGAATCGAGCTAGGTTTTTTTTCACGGCTGCAGAATTACAGGCCTCACCCTAGAGAACCTGAATTGGCAAAAGTGGGCCCCTAGAGATTTTTCTAAAAAATCCCTTATCATAGTCCACAAAGCAGCGTTTGTTTCGGCGAAATCTTGCAATTCCGTCAAAGATGTCTTGGTCCACCCGTGTTCCGAAACGAGCTGGGTAAGGCAGGAGTGGCACACAGGAAGTTAGGCTGGATGGCTTAGATCATGTTAGTATCAATTACATCGCTTACCCACGTCGTTAAGGTACACTGGTGGCCACGACACCGGGGGACTGCCGATGCAGATTTGAGGGCAAATTTAAGACCTTGAGATCTTTGCCTTCCGGACATGGAATCGAGCTAGGTTTTTTTTCACGGCTGCAGAATTACAGGCCTCACCCTAGAGAACCTGAATTGGCAAAAGTGGGCCCCTAGAGATTTTTCTAAAAAATCCCTTATCATAGTCCACAAAGCAGCGTTTGTTTCGGCGAAATCTTGCAATTCCGTCAAAGATGTCTTGGTCCACCCGTGTTCCGAAACGAGCTGGGTAAGGCAGGAGTGGCACACAGGAAGTTAGGCTGGATGGCTTAGATCATGTTAGTATCAATTACATCGCTTACCCACGTCGTTAAGGTACACTGGTGGCCACGACACCGGGGGACTGCCGATGCAGATTTGAGGGCAAATTTAAGACCTTGAGATCTTTGCCTTCCGGACATGGAATCGAGCTAGGTTTTTTTTCACGGCTGCAGAATTACAGGCCTCACCCTAGAGAACCTGAATTGGCAAAAGTGGGCCCCTAGAGATTTTTCTAAAAAATCCCTTATCATAGTCCACAAAGCAGCGTTTGTTTCGGCGAAATCTTGCAATTCCGTCAAAGATGTCTTGGTCCACCCGTGTTCCGAAACGAGCTGGGTAAGGCAGGAGTGGCACACAGGAAGTTAGGCTGGATGGCTTAGATCATGTTAGTATCAATTACATCGCTTACCCACGTCGTTAAGGTACACTGGTGGCCACGACACCGGGGGACTGCCGATGCAGATTTGAGGGCAAATTTAAGACCTTGAGATCTTTGCCTTCCGGACATGGAATCGAGCTAGGTTTTTTTCCCCGCTGCAGAATTACAGGCCTCACCCTAGAGAACCTGAATTGGCAAAAGTGGGCCCCTAGAGATTTTTCTAAAAAATCCCTTATCATAGTCCACAAAGCAGCGTTTGTTTCGGCGAAATCTTGCAATTCCGTCAAAGATGTCTTGGTCCACCCGTGTTCCGAAACGAGCTGGGTAAGGCAGGAGTGGCACACAGGAAGTTAGGCTGGATGGCTTAGATCATGTTAGTATCAATTACATCGCTTACCCACGTCGTTAAGGTACACTGGTGGCCGCGACACCGGGGGACTACCGATGCAGATTTGAGGGCAAATTTAAGACCTTGAGATCTTTGCCTTCCGGACATGGAATCGAGCTAGGTTTTTTTTCACGGCTGCAGAATTACAGGCCTCACCCTAGAGAACCTGAATTGGCAAAAGTGGGCCCCTAGAGATTTTTCTAAAAAATCCCTTATCATAGTCCACAAAGCAGCGTTTGTTTCGGCGAAATCTTGCAATTCCGTCAAAGATGTCTTGGTCCACCCGTGTTCCGAAACGAGCTGGGTAAGGCAGGAGTGGCACACAGGAAGTTAGGCTGGATGGCTTAGATCATGTTAGTATCAATTACATCGCTTACCCACGTCGTTAAGGTACACTGGTGGCCACGACACCGGGGGACTGCCGATGCAGATTTGAGGGCAAATTTAAGACCTTGAGATCTTTGCCTTCCGGACATGGAATCGAGCTAGGTTTTTTTTCACGGCTGCAGAATTACAGGCCTCACCCTAGAGAACCTGAATTGGCAAAAGTGGGCCCCTAGAGATTTTTCTAAAAAATCCCTTATCATAGTCCACAAAGCAGCGTTTGTTTCGGCGAAATCTTGCAATTCCGTCGAAGATGTCTTGGTCCACCCGTGTTCCGAAACGAGCTGGGTAAGGCAGGAGTGGCACACAGGAAGTTAGGCTGGATGGCTTAGATCATGTTAGTATCAATTACATCGCTTACCCACGTCGTTAAGGTACACTGGTGGCCACGACACCGGGGGACTGCCGATGCAGATTTGAGGGCAAATTTAAGACCTTGAGATCTTTGCCTTCCGGACATGGAATCGAGCTAGGTTTTTTTTCACGGCTGCAGAATTACAGGCCTCACCCTAGAGAACCTGAATTGGCAAAAGTGGGCCCCTAGAGATTTTTCTAAAAAATCCCTTATCATAGTCCACAAAGCAGCGTTTGTTTCGGCGAAATCTTGCAATTCCGTCAAAGATGTCTTGGTCCACCCGTGTTCCGAAACGAGCTGGGTAAGGCAGGAGTGGCACACAGGAAGTTAGGCTGGATGGCTTAGATCATGTTAGTATCAATTACATCGCTTACCCACGTCGTTAAGGTACACTGGTGGCCACGACACCGGGGGACTGCCGATGCAGATTTGAGGGCAAATTTAAGACCTTGAGATCTTTGCCTTCCGGACATGGAATCGAGCTAGGTTTTTTTTCACGGCTGCAGAATTACAGGCCTCACCCTAGAGAACCTGAATTGGCAAAAGTGGGCCCCTAGAGATTTTTCTAAAAAATCCCTTATCATAGTCCACAAAGCAGCGTTTGTTTCGGCGAAATCTTGCAATTCCGTCAAAGATGTCTTGGTCCACCCGTGTTCCGAAACGAGCTGGGTAAGGCAGGAGTGGCACACAGGAAGTTAGGCTGGATGGCTTAGATCATGTTAGTATCAATTACATCGCTTACCCACGTCGTTAAGGTACACTGGTGGCCACGACACCGGGGGACTGCCGATGCAGATTTGAGGGCAAATTTAAGACCTTGAGATCTTTGCCTTCCGGACATGGAATCGAGCTAGGTTTTTTTTCACGGCTGCAGAATTACAGGCCTCACCCTAGAGAACCTGAATTGGCAAAAGTGGGCCCCTAGAGATTTTTCTAAAAAATCCCTTATCATAGTCCACAAAGCAGCGTTTGTTTCGGCGAAATCTTGCAATTCCGTCAAAGATGTCTTGGTCCACCCGTGTTCCGAAACGAGCTGGGTAAGGCAGGAGTGGCACACAGGAAGTTAGGCTGGATGGCTTAGATCATGTTAGTATCAATTACATCGCTTACCCACGTCGTTAAGGTACACTGGTGGCCGCGACACCGAGGGGACTACCGATGTAGATTTGAGGGCAAATTTAAGACCTTGAGATCTTTGCCTTCCGGACATGGAATCGAGCTAGGTTTTTTTTCACCGCTGCAGAATTACAGGCCTCACCCTAGAGAACCTGAATTGGCAAAAGTGGGCCCCTAGAGATTTTTCTAAAAAATCCCTTATCATAGTCCACAAAGCAGCGTTTGTTTCGGCGAAATCTTGCAATTCCGTCAAAGATGTCTTGGTCCACCCGTGTTCCGAAACGAGCTGGGTAAGGCAGGAGTGGCACACAGGAAGTTAGGCTGGATGGCTTAGATCATGTTAGTATCAATTACATCGCTTACCCACGTCGTTAAGGTACACTGGTGGCCACGACACCGGGGGACTGCCGATGCAGATTTGAGGGCAAATTTAAGACCTTGAGATCTTTGCCTTCCGGACATGGAATCGAGCTAGGTTTTTTTTCACGGCTGCAGAATTACAGGCCTCACCCTAGAGAACCTGAATTGGCAAAAGTGGGCCCCTAGAGATTTTTCTAAAAAATCCCTTATCATAGTCCACAAAGCAGCGTTTGTTTCGGCGAAATCTTGCAATTCCGTCAAAGATGTCTTGGTCCACCCGTGTTCCGAAACGAGCTGGGTAAGGCAGGAGTGGCACACAGGAAGTTAGGCTGGATGGCTTAGATCATGTTAGTATCAATTACATCGCTTACCCACGTCGTTAAGGTACACTGGTGGCCACGACACCGGGGGACTGCCGATGCAGATTTGAGGGCAAATTTAAGACCTTGAGATCTTTGCCTTCCGGACATGGAATCGAGCTAGGTTTTTTTTCACGGCTGCAGAATTACAGGCCTCACCCTAGAGAACCTGAATTGGCAAAAGTGGGCCCCTAGAGATTTTTCTAAAAAATCCCTTATCATAGTCCACAAAGCAGCGTTTGTTTCGGCGAAATCTTGCAATTCCGTCAAAGATGTCTTGGTCCACCCGTGTTCCGAAACGAGCTGGGTAAGGCAGGAGTGGCACACAGGAAGTTAGGCTGGATGGCTTAGATCATGTTAGTATCAATTACATCGCTTACCCACGTCGTTAAGGTACACTGGTGGCCACGACACCGGGGGACTGCCGATGCAGATTTGAGGGCAAATTTAAGACCTTGAGATCTTTGCCTTCCGGACATGGAATCGAGCTAGGTTTTTTTTCACGGCTGCAGAATTACAGGCCTCACCCTAGAGAACCTGAATTGGCAAAAGTGGGCCCCTAGAGATTTTTCTAAAAAATCCCTTATCATAGTCCACAAAGCAGCGTTTGTTTCGGCGAAATCTTGCAATTCCGTCGAAGATGTCTTGGTCCACCCGTGTTCCGAAACGAGCTGGGTAAGGCAGGAGTGGCACACAGGAAGTTAGGCTGGATGGCTTAGATCATGTTAGTATCAATTACATCGCTTACCCACGTCGTTAAGGTACACTGGTGGCCACGACACCGGGGGACTGCCGATGCAGATTTGAGGGCAAATTTAAGACCTTGAGATCTTTGCCTTCCGGACATGGAATCGAGCTAGGTTTTTTTTTCACGGCTGCAGAATTACAGGCCTCACCCTAGAGAACCTGAATTGGCAAAAGTGGGCCCCTAGAGATTTTTCTAAAAAATCCCTTATCATAGTCCACAAAGCAGCGTTTGTTTCGGCGAAATCTTGCAATTCCGTCAAAGATGTCTTGGTCCACCCGTGTTCCGAAACGAGCTGGGTAAGGCAGGAGTGGCACACAGGAAGTTAGGCTGGATGGCTTAGATCATGTTAGTATCAATTACATCGCTTACCCACGTCGTTAAGGTACACTGGTGGCCACGACACCGGGGGACTGCCGATGCAGATTTGAGGGCAAATTTAAGACCTTGAGATCTTTGCCTTCCGGACATGGAATCGAGCTAGGTTTTTTTTTCACGGCTGCAGAATTACAGGCCTCACCCTAGAGAACCTGAATTGGCAAAAGTGGGCCCCTAGAGATTTTTCTAAAAAATCCCTTATCATAGTCCACAAAGCAGCGTTTGTTTCGGCGAAATCTTGCAATTCCGTCAAAGATGTCTTGGTCCACCCGTGTTCCGAAACGAGCTGGGTAAGGCAGGAGTGGCACACAGGAAGTTAGGCTGGATGGCTTAGATCATGTTAGTATCAATTACATCGCTTACCCACGTCGTTAAGGTACACTGGTGGCCACGACACCGGGGGACTGCCGATGCAGATTTGAGGGCAAATTTAAGACCTTGAGATCTTTGCCTTCCGGACATGGAATCGAGCTAGGTTTTTTTTCACGGCTGCAGAATTACAGGCCTCACCCTAGAGAACCTGAATTGGCAAAAGTGGGCCCCTAGAGATTTTTCTAAAAAATCCCTTATCATAGTCCACAAAGCAGCGTTTGTTTCGGCGAAATCTTGCAATTCCGTCAAAGATGTCTTGGTCCACCCGTGTTCCGAAACGAGCTGGGTAAGGCAGGAGTGGCACACAGGAAGTTAGGCTGGATGGCTTAGATCATGTTAGTATCAATTACATCGCTTACCCACGTCGTTAAGGTACACTGGTGGCCGCGACACCGGGGGACTGCCGATGCAGATTTGAGGGCAAATTTAAGACCTTGAGATCTTTGCCTTCCGGACATGGAATCGAGCTAGGTTTTTTTTCACGGCTGCAGAATTACAGGCCTCACCCTAGAGAACCTGAATTGGCAAAAGTGGGCCCCTAGAGATTTTTCTAAAAAATCCCTTATCATAGTCCACAAAGCAGCGTTTGTTTCGGCGAAATCTTGCAATTCCGTCAAAGATGTCTTGGTCCACCCGTGTTCCGAAACGAGCTGGGTAAGGCAGGAGTGGCACACAGGAAGTTAGGCTGGATGGCTTAGATCATGTTAGTATCAATTACATCGCTTACCCACGTCGTTAAGGTACACTGGTGGCCACGACACCGGGGGACTGCCGATGCAGATTTGAGGGCAAATTTAAGACCTTGAGATCTTTGCCTTCCGGACATGGAATCGAGCTAGGTTTTTTTTCACGGCTGCAGAATTACAGGCCTCACCCTAGAGAACCTGAATTGGCAAAAGTGGGCCCCTAGAGATTTTTCTAAAAAATCCCTTATCATAGTCCACAAAGCAGCGTTTGTTTCGGCGAAATCTTGCAATTCCGTCAAAGATGTCTTGGTCCACCCGTGTTCCGAAACGAGCTGGGTAAGGCAGGAGTGGCACACAGGAAGTTAGGCTGGATGGCTTAGATCATGTTAGTATCAATTACATCGCTTACCCACGTCGTTAAGGTACACTGGTGGCCACGACACCGGGGGACTGCCGATGCAGATTTGAGGGCAAATTTAAGACCTTGAGATCTTTGCCTTCCGGACATGGAATCGAGCTAGGTTTTTTTTCACGGCTGCAGAATTACAGGCCTCACCCTAGAGAACCTGAATTGGCAAAAGTGGGCCCCTAGAGATTTTTCTAAAAAATCCCTTATCATAGTCCACAAAGCAGCGTTTGTTTCTGGCGAAATCTTGCAATTCCGTCAAAGATGTCTTGGTCCACCCGTGTTCCGAAACGAGCTGGGTAAGGCAGGAGTGGCACACAGGAAGTTAGGCTGGATGGCTTAGATCATGTTAGTATCAATTACATCGCTTACCACATTCGTTAAGGTAACACTGGTGGCCACGGACACCGGGGGACTACCGATGCCGATTTGAGGGGCAAATTTAAGACCTTGAGATCTTTGCATTCCGGACATGGAATCGAGCTAGGTGTTCTTTAACAGGCTGCAGAATACAGGCCTCACCTAGAGAACCATGAATGTGGCAAAAGTGGGCCCCTAGAGATTTTTCTAAAAAATCCCTTATCATAGTCCACAAAGCAGCGTTTGTTTCGGC
>NW_027098441.1:0-26674 GCF_019320115.1 Miscanthus floridulus | reverse complement strand
CCTAGGTGACATGGGTCAAGTGGATCTGTTTCGATCTATTGGGAGCCACTGGCGGTGCAAGATAGGTGCCGGTTGGCGCCGAACATCCATTGGCTCGGAAATCGTTTTGGACCACCCCGATGGAACTCCTAGGTGACGGGTTCAAGTGGAATCTCGTTTCGGTCTGGTGGGAGCCAGTGTCGGTGAAAGATAGGTGCAATGGTTGCGCCAAACGCTGTAGGATCAGAAATCGTTTTGGATGCACCGATTGGTACTCCTAGTGACGGGGATCATGTTGGAATCTTGTTTCGCTCGTTGGGAGCCAGTGTCAGTGCAAGATAGGTGCACGGTTGGCGCCGAACAACCATAGGCTCGGAAATCATTTTGGACGCACCCGATGGTACTCCTAGGTGACTGGGTCATTGAATCTTGTTTGGTATGTTGGGAGCCAGTGTCGGTGCGAGATGTGCACGGTTTGCGCCGACATACCATAGGCTCTAGAATCATTTTGGACGCACCCGATGGTACTCCTAGGTGACGTTGGTCATGTGGAGTCTCGTTTTGGTCTGTTGGGAGCCGTGTCGGTGCAAGATAGTGCGATGCGGAACTCCAAGTGACGTGGGTAATGTGGAATCTCTTTTCAGTTCATTTGGAGCTGTGGTGTCGTGCAAGAGGGAACGGTTTGCGCCAAGTGTGTGCAATAGGCTCAGAAATCATTTTGGACGCACCCAATGGTACTCGTATGCGATGAGGCTCAAGCGGAAGCTGTTTCGGTCAATTTGAGTGGTGTGCTAATCTCGACGCAAGATAGGGTGCATGGTTTGCGCCAAAACTTTCGTAGGATCGGAAATCGTTTTGGATGCACCGATGGTACTCCTAGGTGATGTGGGTCATGTGGAATCTGTTTTGGTCTATTGGGAGCCAGTGTCGTTGCAAGATAGGTGCACGGTTTGCGCCAAACATACCAAGGCTCGGAAATCATTTTGGACGCACCGATGGTACTCCTAGTGACGTGGTCAAGTGGAATCTCGTTTCGGTCTGTTGGGAGCCAGTGCGGTGCAAGATAGGTGCACGATTGTGCCGAACATACCATTGGCTCCAAAATCGTTGTGGACCACCGATGGAACTCCTAGGTGACGTGGGTCAAGTGGAATCTCGTTTCGGTCTGTTGGGAGCCAGTGTCGGTGCAAGATAGTGCATGGTTGGCGCGAACGTACCATAGCTTGGAAATCATTTTGGACACACCCGATGGTATCCTAGGTGACATGGTCAAGTGGAATCTTGTTTCGATCTGTGGGAGCCACTGTCTGTGCAAGATAGGTGCACGGTTGGCGCCGAACATACCATTGGCTCGGAAATCGTTTGGACACCCGATGGAACTCCTAGGTGACGTGGGGTCATGTGGAGTCTCGTTTTGGTCTGTTGGGAGCCAGTGTCGGTGCTTGATAGGTGCGATGGAACTCCAAGGTGACGTGGGTAATGTGGAATTCTCTTTTTGGTTAATTTGGAGCACAGTGTTTGGTGTCGGTGCAAGATAGGTGCCCGGTTTGCGCCGAGTGTACCATAGGCTCAGAAATCATTTTGGACGCATCCAATGTACTCGTAGGTGATGAGGCTCAAGCAGAAGCTTGTTTCGGTCCGTTTGGAGGTGGTGCTAAATTGACGCAAGATAGGTGCATGGTTGCGCCAAACATTCCGTAGGATCGGAAATTCATTTTGGACACACCCGATGGTACTCCTAGGTGACGTGGGTCAGTGGAATCTTGTTTCGATCTGTTGGGAGCCACTGTCGGTGCAAGATAGGTGCACGGTTGGTGCCAAACATACCATAGGCTCGGAAATCATTTTGGACACACCCGATGGTACTCCTAGGTGACATGGTCAAGTGGAATCTTGTTTCGATCTATTGGAAGCCACTGTCGGTGCAAGATAGGTGCACGGTTGGCGCCGAACATACCATTGGCTCGGAAATCGTTTTGGACACACCCGATGGAACTCCTAGGTGACGTGGGTCAAGTGGAATCTCGTTTCGGTCTGTTGGGAGCCAGTGTCGGTGCAAGATAGGTGCATGGTTTGCGCCAAACGTTCTGTAGGATCGGAAATCGATTTGGATGCACCCGATGGTACTCCTAGGTGACGTGGTATCATGTGGAATCTTGTTTCGCTCTGTTGGGAGCCAGTGTCAGTGCAAGATAGGTGCACGGTTGGCGCCGAACATACCATAGGCTCGGAAATCATTTTGGACGCACCCGATGGTACTCCTAGGTGACGTGGGTCAATTGGAATCTTGTTTGGTATGTTGGGAGCCAGTGTCGGTGCAAGATATGTGCACGGTTTGCGCCGAACATACCATAGGCTCGGAAATCATTTTGGACGCACCCGATGGTACTCCTAGGTGACGTTGGTCATGTGGAGTCTCGTTTTGGTCTGTTGGGAGCCAGTGTCGGTGCAAGATAGGTGCGATGGAACTCCAAGGTGACGTGGGTAATGTGGAATCTCTTTTCAGTTCATTTGGAGACAGTGTTGGTGTCGGTGCAAGATAGGTGCACGGTTTGCGCCAAGTGTGCAATAGGCTCAGAAATCATTTTGGACGCACCCAATGGTACTCGTATGTGATGAGGCTCAAGCGGAAGCTTGTTTCGGTCAATTTGGAGGTGGTGCTAATCTCGACGCAAGATAGGTGCATGGTTTGCGCCAAACATTCCGTAGGATCGGAAATCGTTTTGGATGCACCCGATGGTACTCCTAGGTGATGTGGGTCATGTGGAATCTCGTTTTGGTCTGTTGGGAGCCAGTGTCGGTGCAAGATAGGTGCACGGTTTGCGCCAAACATACCATAGGCTCGGAAATCATTTGGACGCACCCGATGGTACTCCTAGGTGACGTGGGTCAAGTGGAATCTCGTTTCGGTCTGTTGGGAGCCAGTGTCGGTGCAAGATAGGTGCACGATTGGTGCCGAACATACCATTGGCTCCAAAATCGTTGTGGACACACCCGATGGAACTCCTAGGTGACGTGGGTCATGTGGAATCTCGTTTCGGTCTGTTGGGAGCCAGTGTCGGTGCAAGATAGGTGCACGGTTTGCGCCGAACATACCATAGGCTCGGAAATCGTTTTGGAGACACCCGATGGTACTCCTAGGTGACGTGGGTCAAGTGGAATCTCGTTTTGGTCTGTTGGGAGCCAGTGTCGGTGCAAGATAGGTGCACGGTTGGCGCCGAACATACCATTGGCTCAGAAATCATTTTGGACACACCCGATGGAACTTCTAGGTGACGTGGGTCATGTGGAGTCTCGTTTTGGTCTGTTGGGAGCCAGTGTCGGTGCTTGATAGGTGCGATGGAACTCCAAGGTGACGTGGGTAATGTGGAATCTCTTTTTGGTTAATTTGGAGACAGTGTTGGTGTCGGTGCAAGATAGGTGCACGGTTTGCGCCGAGTGTACCATAGGCTCAGAAATCATTTTGGACGCACCCAATTGTACTCGTAGGTGATGAGGCTCAAGCAGAAGCTTGTTTCGGTCCGTTTGGAGGTGGTGCTAAAATTGACGCAAGATAGGTGCATGGTTTGCGCCAAACATTCCGTAGGATCGGAAATCATTTTGGACACACCCGATGGTACTCCTAGGTGACGTGGGTCAAGTGGAATCTTGTTTCGATCTGTTGGGAGCCACTGTCGGTGCAAGATAGGTGCACGGTTGGCGCCGAACATACCATTGGCTCGGAAATCGTTTTGGATGCACCCGATGGTACTCCTAGGTGACGTGGGTCATGTGGAATCTCGTTTCGGTTCTATTGGGAGCTAGTGTCGGTGCAAGATAGGTGCACGGTTTGCACCGAACATACCATAGGCTCGGAAATCATTTTGGACGCAACCGATGGTACTCCTAGGTGACGTGGGTCAAGTGGAATCTCGTTTTGGTCTGTTGGGAGCCAGTGTCGGTGCAAGATAGGTGCACGGTTGGCGCCGAACGTACCATAGGCTTGGAATCATTTTGGACACACCCGATGGTACTCCTAGGTGACGTGGGTCAAGTGGAATCTTGTTTCGATCTGTTGGAGCCACTGTCGGTGCAAGATAGGTGCACGGTTGGCGCCGAACATACCATTGGCTCGGAAATCGTTTTGGACACACCCGATGGAACTCCTAGGTGACGTGGGTCATGTGGAATCTCGTTTCGGTCTGTTGGGAGCCAGTTTCGGTTCAAGATAGGTGCACAGTTGCGCTGAACATACCATAGGCTCGGAAATCATTTGGACGCACCCGATGGTACTCCTAGGTGACGTGGGTCAAGTGGAATCTCGTTTCGGTATGTTAGGAGCCAGTGTCGGTGCAAGATAGGTGCACGGTTGGTGCCAAACATACCATAGGCTCGGAAATCATTTTGGACACACCCGATGGTACTCCTAGGTGACGTGGGTCAAGTGGAATCTCGTTTCGGTCTGTTGGGAGCCAGTGTCGGTGCAAGATAGGTGCATGGTTTGCGCCAAACGTTCTGTAGGATCGGAAATCGTTTTGGATGCACCCGATGGTACTCCTAGGTGACGTGGATCATGTGGAATCTTGTTTCGCTCTGTTGGGAGCCAGTGTCAGTGCAAGATAGGTGCACGGTTGGCGCCGAACAAACCATAGGCTCGGAAATCATTTTGGACGCACCCGATGGTACTCCTAGGTGACGTGGGTCAATTGGAATCTTGTTTTGGTATGTTGGGAGCCAGTGTCGGTGCAAGATATGTGCACGGTTTGCGCCGAACATACCATAGGCTCGGAAATCATTTTGGACGCACCCGACGGTACTCCTAGGTGACGTTGGTCATGTGGAGTCTCGTTTTGGTCTGTTGGGAGCCAGTGTCGGTGCAAGATAGGTGTGATGGAACTCCAAGGTGACGTGGGTAATGTGGAATCTCTTTTCAGTTCATTTGGAGACAGTGTTGGTGTCGGTGCAAGATAGGTGCACGGTTTGCGCCAAGTGTGCAATAGGCTCAGAAATCATTTTGGACGCACCCAATGGTACTCGTAGGTGATGAGGCTCAAGCGGAAGCTTGTT
The DNA here is from genome assembly GCF_019320115.1 of Miscanthus floridulus. NCBI lineage: Eukaryota > Viridiplantae > Streptophyta > Magnoliopsida > Poales > Poaceae > Miscanthus > Miscanthus floridulus. The sequence goes on along the minus strand of NW_027098441.1, from coordinate 21,649 downwards.
TCGGTCAATTTGGAGGTGGTGCTAATCTCGACGCAAGATAGGTGCATGGTTTGCGCCAAACATTCCATAGGATCGGAAATCATTTTGGATGCACCCGATGGTACTCCTCGGTGATGTGGGTCATGTGGAATCTCGTTTTGGTCTGTTGGGAGCCAGTGTCGGTGCAAGATAGGTGCACGATTTGCGCCAAACATACCATAGGCTCGGAAATCATTTTGGACGCACCCGATGGTACTCCTAGGTGACGTGGGTCAAGTGGAATCTCGTTTCGGTCTGTTGGGAGCCAGTGTCGGTGCAAGATATGTGCACGGTTTGCGCCAAACATACCATAGGCTTGGAAATCATTTTGGACGCACCCGACGGTACTCCTAGGTGACGTTGGTCATGTGGAGTCTCGTTTTGGTCTGTTGGGAGCCAGTGTCGGTGCAAGATAGGTGCGATGGAACTCCAAGGTGACGTGGGTAATGTGGAATCTCTTTTCAGTTCATTTGGAGACAGTGTTGGTGTCGGTGCAAGATAGGTGCACGGTTTGCGCCAAGTGTGCAATAGGCTCAGAAATCATTTTGGACGCACCCAATGGTACTCGTAGGTGATGAGGCTCAAGCGGAAGCTTGTTCGGTCAATTTGGAGGTGGTGCTAATCTCGACGCAAGATAGGTGCATGGTTTGCGCCAAACATTCCGTAGGATCGGAAATCGTTTTGGATGCACCTGATGGTACTCCTAGGTGATGTGGGTCATGTGGAATCTCGTTTTGGTCTGTTGAGAGCCAGTGTCGGTGCAAGATAGGTGCACGGTTTGCGCCAAACATACCATAGGCTCGGAAATCATTTTGGACGCACCCGATGGTACTCCTAGGTGACGTGGGTCAAGTGGAATCTCGTTTCGGTCTGTTGGGAGCCAGTGTCGGTGCAAGATAGGTGCACGATTGGTGCCGAACATACCATTGGCTCCAAAATCGTTGTGGACACACCCGATGGAACTCCTAGGTGACGTGGGTCATGTGGAATCTCGTTTCGGTCTGTTGGGAGCCAGTGTCGGTGCAAGATAGGTGCACGGTTTGCGCCGAACATACCATAGGCTCGGAAATCGTTTTGGAGACACCCGATGGTACTCCTAGGTGATGTGGGTCAAGTGGAATCTCGTTTTGGTCTGTTGGGAGCCAGTGTCGGTGCAAGATAGGTGCACGGTTGGCGCCGAACATACCATTGGCTCAGAAATCATTTTGGACACACCCGATGGAACTCCTAGGTGACGTGGGTCATGTGGAGTCTCGTTTTGGTCTGTTGGGAGCCAGTGTCGGTGCTTGATAGGTGCGATGGAACTCCAAGGTGACGTGGGTAATGTGGAATCTCTTTTTGGTTAATTTGGAGACAGTGTTGGTGTCGGTGCAAGATAGGTGCACGGTTTGCGCCGAGTGTACCATAGGCTCAGAAATCATTTTGGACGCACCCAATTGTACTCGTAGGTGATGAGGCTCAAGCAGAAGCTTGTTTCGGTCCGTTTGGAGGTGGTGCTAAAATTGACGCAAGATAGGTGCATGGTTTGCGCCAAACATTCCGTAGGATCGGAAATCATTTTGGACACACCCGATGGTACTCCTAGGTGACGTGGGTCAAGTGGAATCTTGTTTCGATCTATTGGGAGCCACTGTCGGTGCAAGATAGGTGCACGGTTGGCGCCGAACATTCCGTAGGATCGGAAATCATTTTGGATGCACCCGATGGTACTCCTAGGTGACGTGGGTCATGTGGAATCTCGTTTTGGTCTATTGGGAGCTAGTGTCGGTGCAAGATAGGTGCATGGTTTGTGCCAAACATACCATAGGCTCGGAAATCATTTTGGACGCACCCGATGGTACTCCTAGGTGACGTGGGTCAAGTGGAATCTCGTTTCGGTCTGTTGGGAGCCAGTGTCGGTGCAAGATAGGTGCATGGTTGGCGCCGAACGTACCATAGGCTTGGAAATCATTTTGGACACACCCGATGGTACTCCTAGGTGACATGGGTCAAGTGGAATCTTGTTTCGATCTGTTGGGAGCCACTGTCGGTGCAAGATAGGTGCACGGTTGGCGCCGAACATACCATTGGCTCGGAAATCGTTTTGGACACACCCGATGGAACTCCTAGGTGACGTGGGTCATGTGGAGTCTCGTTTTGGTCTGTTGGGAGCCAGTGTCGGTGCTTGATAGGTGCGATGGAACTCCAAGGTGACGTGGGTAATGTGGAATCTCTTTTTGGTTAATTTGGAGACAGTGTTGGTGTCGGTGCAAGATAGGTGCACGGTTTGCGCCGAGTGTACCATAGGCTCAGAAATCATTTTGGACGCACCCAATTGTACTCGTAGGTGATGAGGCTCAAGCAGAAGCTTGTTTCGGTCCGTTTGGAGGTGGTGCTAAAATTGACGCAAGATAGGTGCATGGTTTGCGCCAAACATTCCGTAGGATCGGAAATCATTTTGGACACACCCGATGGTACTCCTAGGTGACGTGGGTCAAGTGGAATCTTGTTTCGATCTGTTGGGAGCCACTGTCGGTGCAAGATAGGTGCACGGTTGGTGCCAAACATACCATAGGCTCGGAAATCATTTTGGACACACCCGATGGTACTCCTAGGTGACATGGGTCAAGTGGAATCTTGTTTCGATCTATTGGGAGCCACTGTCGGTGCAAGATAGGTGCACGGTTGGCGCCGAACATACCATTGGCTCGGAAATCGTTTTGGACACACCCGATGGAACTCCTAGGTGACGTGGGTCAAGTGGAATCTCGTTTCGGTCTGTTGGGAGCCAGTGTCGGTGCAAGATAGGTGCATGGTTTGCGCCAAACGTTCTGTAGGATCGGAAATCGTTTTGGATGCACCCGATGGTACTCCTAGGTGACGTGGATCATGTGGAATCTTGTTTCGCTCTGTTGGGAGCCAGTGTCAGTGCAAGATAGGTGCACGGTTGGCGCCGAACATACCATAGGCTCGGAAATCATTTTGGACGCACCCGATGGTACTCCTAGGTGACGTGGGTCAATTGGAATCTTGTTTTGGTATGTTGGGAGCCAGTGTCGGTGCAAGATATGTGCACGGTTTGCGCCGAACATACCATAGGCTCGGAAATCATTTTGGACGCACCCGATGGTACTCCTAGGTGACGTTGGTCATGTGGAGTCTCGTTTTGGTCTGTTGGGAGCCAGTGTCGGTGCAAGATAGGTGCGATGGAACTCCAAGGTGACGTGGGTAATGTGGAATCTCTTTTCAGTTCATTTGGAGACAGTGTTGGTGTCGGTGCAAGATAGGTGCACGGTTTGCGCCAAGTGTGCAATAGGCTCAGAAATCATTTTGGACGCACCCAATGGTACTCGTATGTGATGAGGCTCAAGCGGAAGCTTGTTTCGGTCAATTTGGAGGTGGTGCTAATCTCGACGCAAGATAGGTGCATGGTTTGCGCCAAACATTCCGTAGGATCGGAAATCGTTTTGGATGCACCCGATGGTACTCCTAGGTGATGTGGGTCATGTGGAATCTCGTTTTGGTCTGTTGGGAGCCAGTGTCGGTGCAAGATAGGTGCACGGTTTGCGCCAAACATACCATAGGCTCGGAAATCATTTTGGACGCACCCGATGGTACTCCTAGGTGACGTGGGTCAAGTGGAATCTCGTTTCGGTCTGTTGGGAGCCAGTGTCGGTGCAAGATAGGTGCACGATTGGTGCCGAACATACCATTGGCTCCAAAATCGTTGTGGACACACCCGATGGAACTCCTAGGTGACGTGGGTCAAGTGGAATCTCGTTTCGGTCTGTTGGGAGCCAGTGTCGGTGCAAGATAGGTGCATGGTTGGCGCCGAACGTACCATAGGCTTGGAAATCATTTTGGACACACCCGATGGTACTCCTAGGTGACATGGGTCAAGTGGAATCTTGTTTCGATCTGTTGGGAGCCACTGTCTGTGCAAGATAGGTGCACGGTTGGCGCCGAACATACCATTGGCTCAGGAAATCGTTTTGGACACACCCGATGGAACTCCTAGGTGACGTGGGTCATGTGGAGTCTCGTTTTGGTCTGTTGGGAGCCAGTGTCGGTGCTTGATAGGTGCGATGGAACTCCAAGGTGACGTGGGTAATGTGGAATCTCTTTTTGGTTAATTTGGAGACAGTGTTGGTGTCGGTGCAAGATAGGTGCACGGTTTGCGCCGAGTGTACCATAGGCTCAGAAATCATTTTGGACGCACCCAATTGTACTCGTAGGTGATGAGGCTCAAGCAGAAGCTTGTTTCGGTCCGTTTGGAGGTGGTGCTAAAATTGACGCAAGATAGGTGCATGGTTTGCGCCAAACATTCCGTAGGATCGGAAATCATTTTGGACACACCCGATGGTACTCCTAGGTGACGTGGGTCAAGTGGAATCTTGTTTCGATCTGTTGGGAGCCACTGTCGGTGCAAGATAGGTGCACGGTTGGTGCCAAACATACCATAGGCTTGGAAATCATTTTGGACACACCCGATGGTACTCCTAGGTGACATGGGTCAAGTGGAATCTTGTTTCGATCTATTGGAAGCCACTGTCGGTGCAAGATAGGTGCACGGTTGGCGCCGAACATACCATTGGCTCGGAAATCGTTTTGGACACACCCGATGGAACTCCTAGGTGACGTGGGTCAAGTGGAATCTCGTTTCGGTCTGTTGGGAGCCAGTGTCGGTGCAAGATAGGTGCATGGTTTGCGCCAAACGTTCTGTAGGATCGGAAATCGATTTGGATGCACCCGATGGTACTCCTAGGTGACGTGGATCATGTGGAATCTTGTTTCGCTCTGTTGGGAGCCAGTGTCAGTGCAAGATAGGTGCACGGTTGGCGCCGAACATACCATAGGCTCGGAAATCATTTTGGACGCACCCGATGGTACTCCTAGGTGACGTGGGTCAATTGGAATCTTGTTTTGGTATGTTGGGAGCCAGTGTCGGTGCAAGATATGTGCACGGTTTGCGCCGAACATACCATAGGCTCGGAAATCATTTTGGACGCACCCGATGGTACTCCTAGGTGACGTTGGTCATGTGGAGTCTCGTTTTGGTCTGTTGGGAGCCAGTGTCGGTGCAAGATAGGTGCGATGGAACTCCAAGGTGACGTGGGTAATGTGGAATCTCTTTTCAGTTCATTTGGAGACAGTGTTGGTGTCGGTGCAAGATAGGTGCACGGTTTGCGCCAAGTGTGCAATAGGCTCAGAAATCATTTTGGACGCACCCAATGGTACTCGTATGTGATGAGGCTCAAGCGGAAGCTTGTTTCGGTCAATTTGGAGGTGGTGCTAATCTCGACGCAAGATAGGTGCATGGTTTGCGCCAAACATTCCGTAGGATCGGAAATCGTTTTGGATGCACCCGATGGTACTCCTAGGTGATGTGGGTCATGTGGAATCTCGTTTTGGTCTGTTGGGAGCCAGTGTCGGTGCAAGATAGGTGCACGGTTTGCGCCAAACATACCATAGGCTCGGAAATCATTTTGGACGCACCCGATGGTACTCCTAGGTGACGTGGGTCAAGTGGAATCTCGTTTCGGTCTGTTGGGAGCCAGTGTCGGTGCAAGATAGGTGCACGATTGGTGCCGAACATACCATTGGCTCCAAAATCGTTGTGGACACACCCGATGGAACTCCTAGGTGACGTGGGTCATGTGGAATCTCGTTTCGGTCTGTTGGGAGCCAGTGTCGGTGCAAGATAGGTGCACGGTTTGCGCCGAACATACCATAGGCTCGGAAATCGTTTTGGAGACACCCGATGGTACTCCTAGGTGACGTGGGTCAAGTGGAATCTCGTTTTGGTCTGTTGGGAGCCAGTGTCGGTGCAAGATAGGTGCACGGTTGGCGCCGAACATACCATTGGCTCAGAAATCATTTTGGACACACCCGATGGAACTTCTAGGTGACGTGGGTCATGTGGAGTCTCGTTTTGGTCTGTTGGGAGCCAGTGTCGGTGCTTGATAGGTGCGATGGAACTCCAAGGTGACGTGGGTAATGTGGAATCTCTTTTTGGTTAATTTGGAGACAGTGTTGGTGTCGGTGCAAGATAGGTGCACGGTTTGCGCCGAGTGTACCATAGGCTCAGAAATCATTTTGGACGCACCCAATTGTACTCGTAGGTGATGAGGCTCAAGCAGAAGCTTGTTTCAGTCCGTTTGGAGGTGGTGCTAAAATTGACGCAAGATAGGTGCATGGTTTGCGCCAAACATTCCGTAGGATCGGAAATCATTTTGGACACACCCGATGGTACTCCTAGGTGACGTGGGTCAAGTGGAATCTTGTTTCGATCTGTTGGGAGCCACTGTCGGTGCAAGATAGGTGCACGGCTGGCGCCGAACATACCATTGGCTCGGAAATCGTTTTGGATGCACCCGATGGTACTCCTAGGTGACGTGGGTCATGTGGAATCTCGTTTCGTTCTATTGGGAGCTAGTGTCGGTGCAAGATAGGTGCACGGTTTGCACCGAACATACCATAGGCTCGGAAATCATTTTGGACGCAACCGATGGTACTCCTAGGTGACGTGGGTCAAGTGGAATCTCGTTTTGGTCTGTTGGGAGCCAGTGTCGGTGCAAGATAGGTGCACGGTTGGCGCCGAACGTACCATAGGCTTGGAAATCATTTTGGACACACCCGATGGTACTCCTAGGTGACGTGGGTCAAGTGGAATCTTGTTTCGATCTGTTGGGAGCCACTGTCGGTGCAAGATAGGTGCACGGTTGGCGCCGAACATACCATTGGCTCGGAAATCGTTTTGGACACACCCGATGGAACTCCTAGGTGACGTGGGTCATGTGGAATCTCGTTTCGGTCTGTTGGGAGCCAGTTTCGGTTCAAGATAGGTGCACAGTTTGCGCTGAACATACCATAGGCTCGGAAATCATTTTGGACGCACCCGATGGTACTCCTAGGTGACGTGGGTCAAGTGGAATCTCGTTTCGGTATGTTAGGAGCCAGTGTCGGTGCAAGATAGGTGCACGGTTGGTGCCAAACATACCATAGGCTCGGAAATCATTTTGGACACACCCGATGGTACTCCTAGGTGACGTGGGTCAAGTGGAATCTCGTTTCGGTCTGTTGGGAGCCAGTGTCGGTGCAAGATAGGTGCATGGTTTGCGCCAAACGTTCTGTAGGATCGGAAATCGTTTTGGATGCACCCGATGGTACTCCTAGGTGACGTGGATCATGTGGAATCTTGTTTCGCTCTGTTGGGAGCCAGTGTCAGTGCAAGATAGGTGCACGGTTGGCGCCGAACATACCATAGGCTCGGAAATCATTTTGGACGCACCCGATGGTACTCCTAGGTGACGTGGGTCAATTGGAATCTTGTTTTGGTATGTTGGGAGCCAGTGTCGGTGCAAGATATGTGCACGGTTTGCGCCGAACATACCATAGGCTCGGAAATCATTTTGGACGCACCCGACGGTACTCCTAGGTGACGTTGGTCATGTGGAGTCTCGTTTTGGTCTGTTGGGAGCCAGTGTCGGTGCAAGATAGGTGCGATGGAACTCCAAGGTGACGTGGGTAATGTGGAATCTCTTTTCAGTTCATTTGGAGACAGTGTTGGTGTCGGTGCAAGATAGGTGCACGGTTTGCGCCAAGTGTGCAATAGGCTCAGAAATCATTTTGGACGCACCCAATGGTACTCGTAGGTGATGAGGCTCAAGCGGAAGCTTGTTTCGGTCAATTTGGAGGTGGTGCTAATCTCGACGCAAGATAGGTGCATGGTTTGCGCCAAACATTCCGTAGGATCGGAAATCGTTTTGGATGCACCCGATGGTACTCCTAGGTGATGTGGGTCATGTGGAATCTCGTTTTGGTCTGTTGGGAGCCAGTGTCGGTGCAAGATAGGTGCACGGTTTGCGCCAAACATACCATAGGCTCGGAAATCATTTTGGACGCACCCGATGGTACTCCTAGGTGACGTGGGTCAAGTGGAATCTCGTTTCGGTCTGTTGGGAGCCAGTGTCGGTGCAAGATAGGTGCACGATTGGTGCCGAACATACCATTGGCTCCAAAATCGTTGTGGACACACCCGATGGAACTCCTAGGTGACGTGGGTCATGTGGAATCTCGTTTCGGTCTGTTGGGAGCCAGTGTCGGTGCAAGATAGGTGCACGGTTTGCGCCGAACATACCATAGGCTCGGAAATCGTTTTGGAGACACCCGATGGTACTCCTAGGTGACGTGGGTCAAGTGGAATCTCGTTTCGGTCTGTTGGGAGCCAGTGTCGGTGCAAGATAGGTGCACGGTTGGCGCCGAACATACCATTGGCTCAGAAATCATTTTGGACACACCCGATGGAACTCCTAGGTGACGTGGGTCATGTGGAGTCTCGTTTTGGTCTGTTGGGAGCCAGTGTCGGTGCTTGATAGGTGCGATGGAACTCCAAGGTGACGTGGGTAATGTGGAATCTCTTTTTGGTTAATTTGGAGACAGTGTTGGTGTCGGTGCAAGATAGGTGCACGGTTTGCGCCGAGTGTACCATAGGCTCAGAAATCATTTTGGACGCACCCAATTGTACTCGTAGGTGATGAGGCTCAAGCAGAAGCTTGTTTCGGTCCGTTTGGAGGTGGTGCTAAAATTGACGCAAGATAGGTGCATGGTTTGCGCCAAACATTCCGTAGGATCGGAAATCATTTTGGACACACCCGATGGTACTCCTAGGTGACGTGGGTCAAGTGGAATCTTGTTTCGATCTGTTGGGAGCCACTGTCGGTGCAAGATAGGTGCACGGTTGGCGCCGAACATACCATTGGCTCGGAAATCGTTTTGGATGCACCCGATGGTACTCCTAGGTGACGTGGGTCATGTGGAATCTCGTTTCGGTCTATTGGGAGCTAGTGTCGGTGCAAGATAGGTGCACGGTTTGCACCGAACATACCATAGGCTCGGAAATCATTTTGGACGCACCCGATGGTACTCCTAGGTGACGTGGGTCAAGTGGAATCTCGTTTCGGTCTGTTGGGAGCCAGTGTCGGTGCAAGATAGGTGCACGGTTGGCGCCGAACGTACCATAGGCTTGGAAATCATTTTGGACACACCCGATGGTACTCCTAGGTGACGTGGGTCAAGTGGAATCTTGTTTCGATCTGTTGGGAGCCACTGTCGGTGCAAGATAGGTGCACGGTTGGCGCCGAACATACCATTGGCTCGGAAATCAGTTTTGGACACACCCGATGGAACTCCTAGGTGACGTGGGTCATGTGGAATCTCGTTTCGGTCTGTTGGGAGCCAGTTTCGGTTCAAGATAGGTGCACAGTTTGCGCTGAACATACCATAGGCTCGGAAATCATTTTGGACGCACCCGATGGTACTCCTAGGTGACGTGGGTCAAGTGGAATCTCGTTTCGGTATGTTAGGAGCCAGTGTCGGTGCAAGATAGGTGCACGGTTGGTGCCAAACATACCATAGGCTCGGAAATCATTTTGGACACACCCGATGGTACTCCTAGGTGACGTGGGTCAAGTGGAATCTCGTTTCGGTCTGTTGGGAGCCAGTGTCGGTGCAAGATAGGTGCATGGTTTGCGCCAAACGTTCTGTAGGATCGGAAATCGTTTTGGATGCACCCGATGGTACTCCTAGGTGACGTGGATCATGTGGAATCTTGTTTCGCTCTGTTGGGAGCCAGTGTCAGTGCAAGATAGGTGCACGGTTGGCGCCGAACATACCATAGGCTCGGAAATCATTTTGGACGCACCCGATGGTACTCCTAGGTGACGTGGGTCAATTGGAATCTTGTTTTGGTATGTTGGGAGCCAGTGTCGGTGCAAGATATGTGCACGGTTTGCGCCGAACATACCATAGGCTCGGAAATCATTTTGGACGCACCCGACGGTACTCCTAGGTGACGTTGGTCATGTGGAGTCTCGTTTTGGTCTGTTGGGAGCCAGTGTCGGTGCAAGATAGGTGCGATGGAACTCCAAGGTGACGTGGGTAATGTGGAATCTCTTTTCAGTTCATTTGGAGACAGTGTTGGTGTCGGTGCAAGATAGGTGCACGGTTTGCGCCAAGTGTGCAATAGGCTCAGAAATCATTTTGGACGCACCCAATGGTACTCGTAGGTGATGAGGCTCAAGCGGAAGCTTGTTTCGGTCAATTTGGAGGTGGTGCTAATCTCGACGCAAGATAGGTGCATGGTTTGCGCCAAACATTCCGTAGGATCGGAAATCGTTTTGGATGCACCCGATGGTACTCCTAGGTGATGTGGGTCATGTGGAATCTCGTTTTGGTCTGTTGGGAGCCAGTGTCGGTGCAAGATAGGTGCACGGTTTGCGCCAAACATACCATAGGCTCGGAAATCATTTTGGACGCACCCGATGGTACTCCTAGGTGACGTGGGTCAAGTGGAATCTCGTTTCGGTCTGTTGGGAGCCAGTGTCGGTGCAAGATAGGTGCACGATTGGTGCCGAACATACCATTGGCTCCAAAATCGTTGTGGACACACCCGATGGAACTCCTAGGTGACGTGGGTCATGTGGAATCTCGTTTCGGTCTGTTGGGAGCCAGTGTCGGTGCAAGATAGGTGCACGGTTTGCGCCGAACATACCATAGGCTCGGAAATCATTTTGGAGACACCCGATGGTACTCCTAGGTGACGTGGGTCAAGTGGAATCTCGTTTCGGTCTGTTGGGAGCCAGTGTCGGTGCAAGATAGGTGCACGGTTGGCGCCGAACATACCATTGGCTCAGAAATCATTTTGGACACACCCGATGGAACTCCTAGGTGACGTGGGTCATGTGGAGTCTCGTTTTGGTCTGTTGGGAGCCAGTGTCGGTGCTTGATAGGTGCGATGGAACTCCAAGGTGACGTGGGTAATGTGGAATCTCTTTTTGGTTAATTTGGAGACAGTGTTGGTGTCGGTGCAAGATAGGTGCACGGTTTGCGCCGAGTGTACCATAGGCTCAGAAATCATTTTGGACGCACCCAATTGTACTCGTAGGTGATGAGGCTCAAGCAGAAGCTTGTTTCGGTCCGTTTGGAGGTGGTGCTAAAATTGACGCAAGATAGGTGCATGGTTTGCGCCAAACATTCCGTAGGATCGGAAATCATTTTGGACACACCCGATGGTACTCCTAGGTGACGTGGGTCAAGTGGAATCTTGTTTCGATCTGTTGGGAGCCACTGTCGGTGCAAGATAGGTGCACGGTTGGCGCCGAACATACCATTGGCTCGGAAATCGTTTTGGATGCACCCGATGGTACTCCTAGGTGACGTGGGTCATGTGGAATCTCGTTTCGGTCTATTGGGAGCTAGTGTCGGTGCAAGATAGGTGCACGGTTTGCACCGAACATACCATAGGCTCGGAAATCATTTTGGACGCACCCGATGGTACTCCTAGGTGACGTGGGTCAAGTGGAATCTCGTTTCGGTCTGTTGGGAGCCAGTGTCGGTGCAAGATAGGTGCACGGTTGGCGCCGAACGTACCATAGGCTTGGAAATCATTTTGGACACACCCGATGGTACTCCTAGGTGACGTGGGTCAAGTGGAATCTTGTTTCGATCTGTTGGGAGCCACTGTCGGTGCAAGATAGGTGCACGGTTGGCGCCGAACATACCATTGGCTCGGAAATCGTTTTGGACACACCCGATGGAACTCCTAGGTGACGTGGGTCATGTGGAATCTCGTTTCGGTCTGTTGGGAGCCAGTTTCGGTTCAAGATAGGTGCACAGTTTGCGCTGAACATACCATAGGCTCGGAAATCATTTTGGACGCACCCGATGGTACTCCTAGGTGACGTGGGTCAAGTGGAATCTCGTTTCGGTATGTTAGGAGCCAGTGTCGGTGCAAGATAGGTGCACGGTTGGTGCCAAACATACCATAGGCTCGGAAATCATTTTGGACACACCCGATGGTACTCCTAGGTGACGTGGGTCAAGTGGAATCTCGTTTCGGTCTGTTGGGAGCCAGTGTCGGTGCAAGATAGGTGCATGGTTTGCGCCAAACGTTCTGTAGGATCGGAAATCGTTTTGGATGCACCCGATGGTACTCCTAGGTGACGTGGATCATGTGGAATCTTGTTTCGCTCTGTTGGGAGCCAGTGTCAGTGCAAGATAGGTGCACGGTTGGCGCCGAACATACCATAGGCTCGGAAATCATTTTGGACGCACCCGATGGTACTCCTAGGTGACGTGGGTCAATTGGAATCTTGTTTTGGTATGTTGGGAGCCAGTGTCGGTGCAAGATATGTGCACGGTTTGCGCCGAACATACCATAGGCTCGGAAATCATTTTGGACGCACCCGACGGTACTCCTAGGTGACGTTGGTCATGTGGAGTCTCGTTTTGGTCTGTTGGGAGCCAGTGTCGGTGCAAGATAGGTGCGATGGAACTCCAAGGTGACGTGGGTAATGTGGAATCTCTTTTCAGTTCATTTGGAGACAGTGTTGGTGTCGGTGCAAGATAGGTGCACGGTTTGCGCCAAGTGTGCAATAGGCTCAGAAATCATTTTGGACGCACCCAATGGTACTCGTAGGTGATGAGGCTCAAGCGGAAGCTTGTTTCGGTCAATTTGGAGGTGGTGCTAATCTCGACGCAAGATAGGTGCATGGTTTGCGCCAAACATTCCGTAGGATCGGAAATCGTTTTGGATGCACCCGATGGTACTCCTAGGTGATGTGGGTCATGTGGAATCTCGTTTTGGTCTGTTGGGAGCCAGTGTCGGTGCAAGATAGGTGCACGGTTTGCGCCAAACATACCATAGGCTCGGAAATCATTTTGGACGCACCCGATGGTACTCCTAGGTGACGTGGGTCAAGTGGAATCTCGTTTCGGTCTGTTGGGAGCCAGTGTCGGTGCAAGATAGGTGCACGGTTGGCGCCGAACGTACCATAGGCTTGGAAATCATTTTGGACACACCCGATGGTACTCCTAGGTGACGTGGGTCAAGTGGAATCTTGTTTCGATCTGTTGGGAGCCACTGTCGGTGCAAGATAGGTGCACGGTTGGCGCCGAACATACCATTGGCTCGGAAATCGTTTTGGACACACCCGATGGAACTCCTAGGTGACGTGGGTCATGTGGAATCTCGTTTCGGTCTGTTGGGAGCCAGTTTCGGTTCAAGATAGGTGCACAGTTTGCGCTGAACATACCATAGGCTCGGAAATCATTTTGGACGCACCCGATGGTACTCCTAGGTGACGTGGGTCAAGTGGAATCTCGTTTCGGTATGTTAGGAGCCAGTGTCGGTGCAAGATAGGTGCACGGTTGGTGCCAAACATACCATAGGCTCGGAAATCATTTTGGACACACCCGATGGTACTCCTAGGTGACGTGGGTCAAGTGGAATCTCGTTTCGGTCTGTTGGGAGCCAGTGTCGGTGCAAGATAGGTGCATGGTTTGCGCCAAACGTTCTGTAGGATCGGAAATCGTTTTGGATGCACCGATGGTACTCCTAGGTGACGTGGATCATGTGGAATCTTGTTTCGCTCTGTTGGGAGCCAGTGTCAGTGCAAGATAGGTGCACGGTTGGCGCCGAACATACCATAGGCTCGGAAATCATTTTGGACGCACCCGATGGTACTCCTAGGTGACGTGGGTCAATTGGAATCTTGTTTTGGTATGTTGGGAGCCAGTGTCGGTGCAAGATATGTGCACGGTTTGCGCCGAACATACCATAGGCTCAGAAATCATTTTGGATGCACCCGACGGTACTCCTAGGTGATGTTGGTCATGTGGAGTCTCGTTTTGGTCTGTTGGGAGCCAGTGTCGGTGCAAGATAGGTGCGATGGAACTCCAAGGTGACGTGGGTAATGTGGAATCTCTTTTCAGTTCATTTGGAGACAGTGTTGGTGTCGGTGCAAGATAGGTGCATGGTTTGCGCCAAACGTTCTGTAGGATCGGAAATCGTTTTGGATGCACCCGATGGTACTCCTAGGTGACGTGGATCATGTGGAATCTTGTTTCGCTCTGTTGGGAGCCAGTGTCAGTGCAAGATAGGTGCACGGTTGGCGCCAAACATACCATAGGCTCGGAAATCATTTTGGACGCACCCCGATGGTACTCCTAGGTGACGTGGGTCAATTGGAAACTTGTTTTGGTATGTTGGGAGCCAGTGTCGGTGCAAGATATGTGCACGGTTTGCGCCGAACATACCATAGGCTCGGAAATCATTTTGGACGCACCCGACGGTACTCCTAGGTGACGTTGGTCATGTGGAGTCTCGTTTTGGTCTGTTGGGAGCCAGTGTCGGTGCAAGATAGGTGCGATGGAACTCCAAGGTGACGTGGGTAATGTGGAATCTCTTTTCAGTTCATTTGGAGACAGTGTTGGTGTCGGTGCAAGATAGGTGCACGGTTTGCGCCAAGTGTGCAATAGGCTCAGAAATCATTTTGGACGCACCCAATGGTACTCGTAGGTGATGAGGCTCAAGCGGAAGCTTGTTTCGGTCAATTTGGAGGTGGTGCTAATCTCGACGCAAGATAGGTGCATGGTTTGCGCCAAACATTCCGTAGGATCGGAAATCGTTTTGGATGCACCCGATGGTACTCCTAGGTGATGTGGGTCATGTGGAATCTCGTTTTGGTCTGTTGGGAGCCAGTGTCGGTGCAAGATAGGTGCACAGGTTTGCGCCAAACATACCATAGGCTCGGAAATCATTTTGGACGCACCCGATGGTACTCCTAGGTGACGTGGGTCAAGTGGAATCTCGTTTCGGTCTGTTGGGAGCCAGTGTCGGTGCAAGATAGGTGCACGATTGGTGCCAAACATACCATTGGCTCCAAAATCATTGTGGACACACCCGATGGAACTCCTAGGTGACGTGGGTCATGTGGAATCTCGTTTCGGTCTGTTGGGAGCCAGTGTCGGTGCAAGATAGGTGCACGGTTTGCGCCGAACATACCATAGGCTCGGAAATCGTTTTGGAGACACCCGGATGGTACTCCTAGGTGACGTGGGTCAAGTGGAATCTCGTTTCGGTCTGTTGGGAGCCAGTGTCGGTGCAAGATAGGTGCACAGGTTGGCGCCTGAACATACCATTGGCTCAGAAATCATTTTGGACACACCCGATGGAACTCCTAGGTGACGTGGGTCATGTGGAGTCTCGTTTTGGTCTATTGGGAGCCAGTGTCGGTGCTTGATAGGTGCGATGGAACTCCAAGGTGATGTGGGTAATGTGGAATCTCTTTTTGGTTAATTTGGAGACAGTGTTGGTGTCGGTGCAAGATAGGTGCTACGGTTTGCGCCGAGTGTACCATAGGCTCAGAAATCATTTTGGACGCACCCAATTGTACTCGTAGGTGATGAGGCTCAAGCAGAAGCTTGTTTCGGTCCGTTTGGAGGTGGTGCTAAAATTGACGCAAGATAGGTGCATGGTTTGCGCCAAACATTCCGTAGGATCGGAAATCATTTTGGACACACCCGATGGTACTCCTAGGTGACGTGGGTCAAGTGGAATCTTGTTTCGATCTGTTGGGAGCCGACTGTCGGTGCAAGATAGGTGCACGGTTGGCGCCGAACATACCATTGGCTCGGAAATCGTTTTGGACACACCCGATGGAACTCCTAGGTGACGTGGGTCATGTGGAATCTCGTTTCGGTCTGTTGGGAGCCAGTTTCGGTGCAAGATAGGTGCACGGTTTGCACCGAACATACCATAGGCTCGGAAATCATTTTGGACGCACCCGATGGTACTCCTAGGTGACGTGGGTCAAGTGGAATCTCGTTTCGGTCTGTTGGGAGCCAGTGTCGGTGCAAGATAGGTGCACGGTTGGCTGCCGAACGTACCATAGGCTTGGAAATCATTTTGGACACACCCGATGGTACTCCTAGGTGACGTGGGTCAAGTGGAATCTTCGTTTCGATCTGTTGGGAGCCACTGTCGGTGCAAGATAGGTGCACGGTTGGCGCCGAACATACCATTGGCTCGGAAATCAGTTTTGGACACACCCGATGGAACTCCTAGGTGACGTGGGTCATGTGGAATCTCGTTTCGGTCTGTTGGGAGCCAGTTTCGGTTCAAGATAGGTGCACAGTTTGCGCTGAACATACCATAGGCTCGGAAATCATTTTGGACGCACCCGATGGTACTCCTAGGTGACGTGGGTCAAGTGGAATCTCGTTTCGGTATGTTAGGAGCCAGTGTCGGTTGCAAGATAGGTGCACGGTTGGTGCCAAACATACCATAGGCTCGGAAATCATTTTGGACACACCCGATGGTACTCCTAGGTGACGTGGGTCAAGTGGAATCTCGTTTCGGTCTGTTGGGAGCCAGTGTCGGTGCAAGATAGGTGCATGGTTTGCGCCAAACGTTCTGTAGGATCGGAAATCATTTTGGATGCACCCGATGGTACTCCTAGGTGACGTGGATCATGTGGAATCTTGTTTCGCTCTGTTGGGAGCCAGTGTCAGTGCAAGATAGGTGCACGGTTGGCGCCGAACATACCATAGGCTCGGAAATCATTTTGGACGCACCCGATGGTACTCCTAGGTGACGTGGGTCAATTGGAATCTTGTTTTGGTATGTTGGGAGCCAGTGTCGGTGCAAGATATGTGCACGGTTTGCGCCGAACATACCATAGGCTCGGAAATCATTTTGGACGCACCCGACGGTACTCCTAGGTGACGTTGGTCATGTGGAGTCTCGTTTTGGTCTGTTGGGAGCCAGTGTCGGTGCAAGATAGGTGCGATGGAACTCCAAGGTGACGTGGGTAATGTGGAATCTCTTTTCAGTTCATTTGGAGACAGTGTTGGTGTCGGTGCAAGATAGGTGCACGGTTTGCGCCAAGTGTGCAATAGGCTCAGAAATCATTTTGGACGCACCCAATGGTACTCGTAGGTGATGAGGCTCAAGCGGAAGCTTGTTTCGGTCAATTTGGAGGTGGTGCTAATCTCGACGCAAGATAGGTGCATGGTTTGCGCCAAACATTCCGTAGGATCGGAAATCGTTTTGGATGCACCCGATGGTACTCCTAGGTGATGTGGGTCATGTGGAATCTCGTTTTGGTCTGTTGGGAGCCAGTGTCGGTGCAAGATAGGTGCACGGTTTGCGCCAAACATACCATAGGCTCGGAAATCATTTTGGACGCACCCGATGGTACTCCTAGGTGACGTGGGTCAAGTGGAATCTCGTTTCGGTCTGTTGGGAGCCAGTGTCGGTGCAAGATAGGTGCACGATTGGTGCCGAACATACCATTGGCTCCAAAATCGTTGTGGACACACCCGATGGAACTCCTAGGTGACGTGGGTCATGTGGAATCTCGTTTCGGTCTGTTGGGAGCCAGTGTCGGTGCAAGATAGGTGCACGGTTTGCGCCGAACATACCATAGGCTCGGAAATCGTTTTGGAGACACCCGATGGTACTCCTAGGTGACGTGGGTCAAGTGGAATCTCGTTTCGGTCTGTTGGGAGCCAGTGTCGGTGCAAGATAGGTGCACGGTTGGCGCCGAACATACCATTGGCTCAGAAATCATTTTGGACACACCCGATGGAACTCCTAGGTGACGTGGGGTCATGTGGAGTCTCGTTTTGGTCTGTTGGGAGCCAGGTGTCGGTGCTTGATAGGTGCGATGGAACTCCAAGGTGACGTGGGTAATGTGGAATCTCTTTTTGGTTAATTTGGAGACAGTGTGGTGTCGGTGCAAGATAGGTGCACGGTTTGCGCCGAGTGTACCATAGGCTCAGAAATCATTTTGGACGCACCCAATTGTACTCGTAGGTGATGAGGCTCAAGCAGAAGCTTGTTTCGGTCCGTTTGGAGGTGGTGCTAAAATTGACGCAAGATAGGTGCATGGTTTGCGCCAAACATTCCGTAGGATCGGAAATCATTTTGGACACACCCGATGGTACTCCTAGGTGACAGTGGGTCAAGTGGAATCTTGTTTCGATCTGTTGGGAGCCACTGTCGGTGCAAGATAGGTGCACGGTTGGCGCCGAACATACCATTGGCTCGGAAATCGTTTTGGACACACCCGATGGAACTCCTAGGTGACGTGGGTCATGTGGAATCTCGTTTCGGTCTGTTGGGAGCCAGTTTCGGTGGCAAGATAGGTGCACGGTTTGCACCGAACATACCATAGGCTCGGAAATCATTTTGGACGCACCCGATGGTACTCCTAGGTGACGTGGGTCAAGTGGAATCTCGTTTCGGTCTGTTGGGAGCCAGTGTCGGTGCAAGATAGGTGCACTGGTTGGTGCCGAACGTACCATAGGCTTGGAAATCATTTTGGACACACCCGATGGTACTCCTAGGTGACGTGGGTCAAGTGAATCTCGTTTCGATCTGTTGGGAGCCACTGTCGGTGCAAGATAGGTGCACGGTTGGCGCCGAACATACCATTGGCTCGGAAATCGTTTTTTGGACACACCCGATGGAACTCCTAGGTGACGTGGGTCATGTGGAATCTCGTTTGGTCTGTTGGGAGCCAGTTTCGGTTCAAAGATACGGTGACACAGTTTGCGCTGAACAATACCATAGGCTCGAAAATCATTTTGGACGCACCCGATGGTACTCCTAGGTGACGTGTGGTCAAGTGGAATCTCGTTCGGTTATGTTAGGAGCAGTGTTGTGTTGCCAAGATAGGTGCACGGTTGGGCCAAACATACCATAGGCCTCGGAAATCATTTGGACACAACCGATTGTGTTTTACTCCTAGGTGACATGGGTCAAGTGGGATCTTGTTTTCGATCTATGGGACCACTGTCGGTGCAAGATAGGTGCACGGTTGGCGCCGAACATACCATTGGCTCGGAAATCGTTTTGGACACACCCGATGGAACTCCTAGGTGACGTGGGTCATGTGGAATCTCGTTTCGGTCTGTTGGGAGCCAGTTTCGGTGCAAGATAGGTGCACGGTTTGCACCGAACATTCCGTAGGATCGGAAATCATTTTGGACACACCCGATGGTACTCCTAGGTGACGTGGATCATGTGGAATCTTGTTTCGCTCTGTTGGGAGCCAGTGTCAGTGCAAGATAGGTGCACGGTTGGCGCCGAACATACCATAGGCTCGGAAATCATTTTGGACGCACCCGATGGTACTCCTAGGTGACGTGGGTCATTGGAATCTTGTTTTGGTATGTTGGGAGCCAGTGTCGGTGCAAGATATGTGCACGGTTTGCGCCGAACATACCATAGGCTCGGAAATCATTTTGGACGCACCCGACGGTACTCCTAGGTGACGTTGGTTCATGTGGAGTTCTCGTTTTGGTCTGTGGGAGCCAGTGTCGGTGCAAGATAGGTGCGATGGAACTCCAAGGTGACGTGGGTAATGTGGAATCTCTTTTCAGTTCATTTGGAGACAGTGTTGGTGTCCGGTGCAAGATAGGTGCACGGTTTGCGCCAAGTGTGCAATAGGCTCAGAAATCATTTTGGACGCACCCAATGGTACTCGTAGGTGATGAGGCTCAAGCGGAAGCTTGTTTTCGGTCAATTTGGAGGTGGTGCTAATCTCGACGCAAGATAGGTGCATGGTTTGCGCCCAAACATTCCGTAGGATCGGAAATCGTTTTGGATGCACCCGATGGTACTCCTAGGTGATGTGGGTCATGTGGAATCTCGTTTTGGTCTGTGGGAGCCAGTGTCGGTGCAAGATAGGTGCACGGTTTGCGCCAAACATACCATAGGCTCGGAAATCATTTTGGACGCACCCGATGGTACTCCTAGGTGACGTGGGTCAAGTGGAATCTCGTTTCGGTCTGTTGGGAGCCAGTGTCGGTGCAAGATAGGTGCACGATTGGTGCCGAACATACCATTGGCTCCAAAATCGTTGTGGACACACATGGAACTCCTAGGTGACGTGGGTCATGTGGAATCTCTGTTTCGGTCTGTTGGGAGCCAGTGTCGGTGCAAGATAGGTGCACGGTTTGCGCCGAACATACCATAGGCTTGGAAATTGTTTTGGAGACACCCGATGGTACTCCTAGGTGACGTGGGTCAAGTGGAATCTCGTTTCGGTCTGTTGGGAGCCAGTGTCGGTGCAAGATAGGTGCATGGTTGGCGCCGAACATACCATTGGCTCAGAAATCATTTTGGACACACCGATGGAACTCCTAGGTGACGTGGGTCATGTGGAGTCTCGTTTTGGTCTGTTGGGAGCCAGTGTCGGTGCTTGATAGGTGCGATGGAACTCCAAGGCGACGTGGGTAATGTGGAATCTCTTTTTGGTTAATTTGGAGACAGTGTTGGTGTCGGTGCAAGATAGGTGCACGGTTTGCGCCGAGTGTACCATAGGCTCAGAAATCATTTTGGACGCACCCAATTGTACTCGTAGGTGATGAGGCTCAAGCAAAGCTTGTTTCGGTCCGTTTGGAGGTGGGCTAAAATTGACGCAAGATAGGTGCATGGTTTGCGCCAAACATTCCGTAGGATCGGAAATCATTTTGGACACACCCGATGGTACTCCTAGGTGACATGGGTCAAGTGGAATCTTGTTTCGATCTGTTGGGAGCCACTGTCGGTGCAAGATAGGTGCACGGTTGGCGCCGAACATACCATTGGCTCGGAAATCGTTTTGGACACACCCGATGGACTCCTAGGTGACGTGGGTCATGTGGAATCTCGTTTCGGTCTGTTGGGAGCCAGTTTCGGTGCAAGATAGGTGCACGGTTTGCACCGAACATACCATAGGCTCGGAAATCATTTTGGACGCACCCGATGGTACTCCTAGGTGACGTGGGTCAAGTGGAATCTCGTTTCGGTCTGTTGGGAGCCAGTGTCGGTGCAAGATAGGTGCATGGTTGGCCGAACGTACCATAGGCTTGGAAATCATTTTGGACACACCCGATGGTACTCCTAGGTGACGTGGGTCAAGTGGAATCTCGTTTCGATCTGTTGGGAGCCACTGTCGGTGCAAGATAGGTGCACGGTTGGCGCCGAACATACCATTGGCTCGGAAATCGTTTTGGACACACCCGATGGAACTCCTAGGTGACGTGGGTCATGTGGAATCTCGTTTCGGTCTGTTGGGAGCCAGTTTCGGTTCAAGATAGGTGCACAGTTTGCGCTGAACATACCATAGGCTCGGAAATCATTTTGGACGCACCCGATGGTACTCCTAGGTGACGTGGGTCAAGTGGAATCTCGTTTCGGTATGTTAGGAGCCAGTGTCGGTGCAAGATAGGTGCACGGTTGGTGCCAACATACCATAGGCTCGGAAATCATTTTGGACACACCCGATGGTACTCCTAGGTGACGTGGGTCAAGTGGAATCTCGTTTCGATCTATTGGGAGCCAGTGTCGGTGCAAGATAGGTGCATGGTTGGCGCCAACATACCATTGGCTCGGAAATCGTTTTGGACACACCCGATGGACTCCTAGGTGACGTGGGTCATGTGGAATCTCGTTTCGGTCTGTTGGGAGCCAGTTTCGTGCAAGATAGGTGCACGGTTTGCGCCGAACATTCCATAGGATCGGAAATCATTTTGGACACCCGATGGTACTCCTAGGTGACGTGGATCATGTGGAATCTTGTTTCGCTCTGTTGGGAGCCAGTGTCAGTGCAAGATAGGTGCACGGTTGGCGCCGAACATACCATAGGCTCGGAAATCATTTTGGACGCACCCGATGGTACTCCTAGGTGATGTGGTCAATTGGAATCTTGTTTTGGTATGTTGGGAGCCAGTGTCGGTGCAAGATATGTGCACGGTTTGCGCCGAACATACCATAGGCTCGAAATCATTTTGGACGCACCCGACGGTACTCCTAGGTGAC